>NW_017671008.1:0-251878 GCF_001879085.1 Nicotiana attenuata
GTTTCAATTATTAGGAATTATAGAGCTAAATGTTTAAACCTTTATTTATTTACTAACCATTTCGAGGCAGTGTCTAACTCAGGACTGATATCATGAAATATGCTAAGCATCATGAAAGCAGTGATAAGGATCCCTGAAGGATGCAAATGATAGGCACAAAGCCCCAAACACATTCATAAAATCCAAGTAGGATGATTACCAAACAATTTCTAGTCAAGAACGCAGTACGAACATAATTCGGAACGGACTGGGTCACAATCGACCCCGCACTCGTCATAGAGTACGTGTCTCGCCTCAATATAGCGTCACAATGTGATATACCGGGGTTTCAAACCCTCAGGTCATCATCTACATCTACTACTCACCTCAAGCCGGCCACAAGTCTAGTTCACTATGCTTTTGCCTTTCGAATCAACCTCTTCGCACGCCGAATCTGATTAAAACAACAATGAATACATTACAATAGGCTAAAGAAACATAACCCAATCGAAAAGACTCGAAAAACACCAAAATTCACTAAGTTGGCAAAACCCGAGCCCCGGGCCTACTTCTCGAAAAATTACGAAATTTACATCACTGGATTCCTCGTCTCGCCACGAGTCTACACACACCAATTTTACCAAAATCGGAGTTCAAATGCCCTTTCAAAATCCATTTTTACGTCAGCTTTCCAAGCCCTAACTTGACCCGTTTTTGATGAATTTTTCACAATTTACATGTAATTTCTACCATAAACTCGAATAATTAGGCCAAGAGACTTACCTCCAATTGGTTCTCAGTCAAAACACTCGAAAATCCTCGCCCAAAGCTCTCCAAGTCGCTAAAAAATGGTGGAAACTACCTCTTGTTCGCGGATGAAATTTAATATTTTAAACCCTTCTGCCAACAGCGATTTTCGCTTATGCGGTCCCGCTTCCGCTTATGCGGGACCGCTTCTGCGGCCAAAATTCCGCTTATGCGGTCTTCACTTAAAAATCCAACGTCCGCTTTTGCGTCTCCTCATCCGCTTCTGCGAACCACTCAAGACCGCTTCTGCGGTTTATAGTCCGCTTCTGCGGACTCGCATTTGCGAAAAATGTTTCGCTTTTGCCGAAACACTCCACCAGGCTACGAACCGCTTCTACGCTCCTTTACCCGCTTCTGCGGTCCATTTCCGCAGAAGCGGAAATACCAGATGACAGAAAAACTGAACCTGCAACACACCTCAAAACGCTCGTTTAACCACCCGAATTCACCCCGAGGCCCCCGGGACCTCAACCAAAAACACCAACACATCCTAATACCTTATTCAAACTTGTTCCAATCTTTAAAACACATTAAACAACGCTAAAACCATCAAATCACATCGAATTCAAGCCTAAGTTTCTTAAAAACTTCCGAATTACGCATTCGATCAAAAACCCGACCAAAACACCTCCGAATGACCTGAAATTTTGCACACATATCCAAAATCACCTAACGGAGCTACTGCAACCCTCGGAATTCCATTCCGACCCTCGGATCAAAATCTCACCTATCCACCGGAATTCGCCAAAATGCCAACTTTGCCAATTCAAGCCTAATTCTACTCCGAACCTCCAAAATTACTTCCGATCGCACTCCTGAGTCACAAATCACCTCCCGAAGCTAACCGAATCACCGGAATTCACATACGATCCTTCTAACTAATAAGTCAACGTTCGGTTGACTTTTCCAAACCAAACGTTGCTTAAAGAGACTAAGTGTCTCATTTCCTATCCAAACCAATTCAATTAAACTCTAACTCACCCGTTGCTGATAATAAAACATGAAAGAGAAATAAATGGGGGAAACGGGGCTGTAATACATGAGACGACGGGTTGGGTCGTCACAGTCGTGGTGTGAGAAAGAGGCCTAAAGGGGGGGGGGGGATGCCCTGGCCTTTGGAATTATTCACAGAATAGTTACCTAGATGGCAAGGAGAGTACTAAAGTATTCGGAAGACATAAGTCATGAAGATGATAAATGCATCAGTCAACATTCGAGGACGAATGTTCCAAAGGGGGGAATGATGTTACAACACATATTTTAGTACATGGACGTACGCCATACGTAAATTGATATAAGCTCGGAAATGAGATGTTACATTCTGCCTTTCCGTACATTAAAGTTTCGTCGTAAGCTAATCGACGTACGTTTGGGAATGATATTATTTTGAGATTATAAGCATTATGCTATTTCAAACAAATGATGAGTAAATTCGTGAAGGTGAGAGGGTAAGCAAATCAAAGAAAATGAATTTTCGTCAAAATTTGACATGTTGGGATAAAATATAGCAGAGGCTAAAATACCGGTATTTATGGACTAGTGCCATACAAGGTACCATATGACCATGATAGTGAGGTGTTCAAGGTGTGCTAAAAATAAGCAATATTTTAAGTAATTTGAGATTATTATTAATTATATGGATAATTGATTAATTGTGGGGATAATTGTGGTATTAAGTAATGATTAATTGGATAAGAATTGTTTTGGTGCTGCCACGCGACATTAAGCCAAGCCCAAGGTGGCACCCATATGAATAATGAGTCATACGACTAAAAATGTCTCGTCTACACGTAAGACTCATTGGTTAAGTCTTGGTTGGGTCTCTTTATTAGTAATAAGACTTGAAGAATAAGAAGGAAGTTATGGAATTCTTACCATTTTATAACTAAGACCAACAACGTTGTGATGAAGGGGTTTAATGGTTGTTCTTGCTAGTGCTATCTTTCGATGGAGTTAATATTAGTCGGAAGAAATAACATGCTATGATATCAAGAATATCTTATGGATCTTTCCCTACTTCGATCTGACGTTACGTGTTTTATCGCAATTGACGTGTATTAAAGGGATTGTCATATGAATCGGCTCAGGTATACTAAGGCTATCCCTTCTTTCTTTTGGCATGATATATACGACACAAGCAAAACGAGAAAATGCACAACTTCCATAAATGACTCTATTTATAGATGTATTAGATGTGCATATATTCTTGAATTCCCATGTGTCCTATTATTTTATCATCTGTTCATAGGTATCAGAAAAATACGTAAGTTGAAAATATTTACTTCATGATATTAATCAAAGGCATAATGGTCTTATGATATTCCGAGAGATTTTATTGACGTACTTTTCATGCATTGCATTCATTTATGCATGTACGTTGACCCATGACCAGATGGCGTTATATACACGTATATATGTATATTATATGTATATGGGATATAGGAAAAGGGTTACGGCGCTATATACGCACCACCACCTGATCAACTGGTATACGTTGATGATTTTCCCCGCAATGGACGATATGATATTATTGGATGCCCTCAGAGGCATGATGGTGTTATGAACACATGTACCTATGCACGACATGACATTTATACGCATATTCATGGCATTATACATATTAATGATTCACAGAGTTTATTTAGACTTACATGTCGAGTCCTTTACACCATGTTTGCCTCATGTCTATTATATTATGTACTGATTTTCATTCCTTACATACTCGGTACATTATTTGTACTGACATCCCTTTTGCCTGGGGACGCTGCGTTTCATGCCCGCAGGTCCCGATAGACAGATCAAGAGTCCTCCAAGTAGGCTATCAGCTCAGCGGAAGGTGTTGGTCCGCTCCATTTGCTCCGGAGTTGCTTATTTAGTCAGTATGATTAAGACATGTATTGGTTCGTATGGCGGGCCTTGGTCCCGACCTTTATGACATTTATGTACTCTTAGAGGCTTGTAGATATATGTCGTGTACGTGAAAGACTGTATGGCCTTGTCGGCCTATGTTCAGTGTACGAGTGATCATTTTTTGTCTTATAGGCCAGTATTTCATACGTATAAGTTTGTATTCCCTTATGCTTTACTTCGATTCATTTACCTATGATAGAATGATACAAAAGATACGTTACGTTGGTACTCGGTTGAGTAAGGTCCCAGGTGCCCATTGCGGCCCATCGGTTTGGGTCGTGACACGAATCAAGGATGGAATATGGAGGAATGCTGAATATTAACCGCACTTGTGGAGTGGGGACCGCAGGTGCAAGGTCCGTAGAAATGAAAAGGGACCGCAGATGCAGGATTTGGAATCTAAGGCTGGACCGCAGGTGCGGAAGGTGGAGCGCATCTGCGAGACTGTAGGTGCAGGGAATGGACCACAGAAGCGGTTTTGGGCTATTAAGTGAAAACCGCAGGTGCGGTTGTTTGGACTGCAGAAGCGATTGCGCAGGTGCGAGAAAAGGGCCGCAGGTGCGGAAATGCCTGGGCAGAAGGAATAAATTGAATCGTCCGTGAAATTTGGGTTATTTTCCACCATTTTCATTCGGACTTGGAGCTTTTTGGAGGGTTTTGAAGAGGGAATCAAGGGGGTTTACATCAAGGTAAGTTACTTGAACTTTATACTCGTGATTATGGTAATTTTCAGTTGTTTAAGCATGAAATTAGTAGAAATTAAGGATGAAATTGAGGGGATTAGGGCTTGATAATTGGAGAGTTGATTTGGAGATTTGAGGGACCATTTGATGTCGAATATTGATAAATTTGGTTTGTACATACTCTTGAGTGGAAGGAGTTTCTAGTTTTGTGATTTTTGTCGAATTCTGTGACATGGGCCCAGGGGCCAGGTTTGGGTGAATTTCGGGATTTTGGTCTAAATTGTTAGTTTTTCATATGGAATTGGTTCCTTGGCCTATATTGATTGTGTTGTATTTCTTTTGGTTAGATTTGGGATGTTTGAAGGCTGATGCCACATAGTTTTACTTCTTTGAGGTAACGCACATGCTAAGTGACGAGCGTGTGGGTGTACACCGTCCCTTAGCAACTATAAAGTTGCGTATTTGACTGAAAACTATATGATACTTATGTGCTTAGAAAGAACTACTATAAATTGGGTCAAATGCCATATTTGGGCCTTGTGCCAAAAACTGTTTGGACCTTTAGAGGCCTTTTCTTATCATCCTCTCACTGTTTCTGATTCAAAATCTATACTCAGTCATGCTATGTTTACTGTTTTCATAACTCAGTCTTTATTACATCATTTTGATGCATATAAATTGTTATTTTGGGCTGAGCACCCTGATTTTTTTCACTGATAGCCCGAGCGGCTTGAGAGGTTCATGACTGAGTGAGGCCGAGGGCCTGTAATTGTGAGGATATTGAGAGTATAGCACGTGAGTTGTCCATGCAGCACATGAGTTATCTGTGCGGATTCTGATATTGATACTATCGCACGCGAGTTGTCCGTGCAGCACGTGAGTTGTCCGTGCAGATCATAGCGCTTGGGCTGAAAGAGCCCCTCCGGAGTCTGCACACCCCCAGTGAGCGCGGGTACCCTAAGTGAGTGATATGAGATATGCCCGAGGGGCCGTATACGAGTGACTGTGAGGTTTTCCCGAGGGGCTGATTCTGAGTGATGTTATGCCCGAGGGGTTGTTTATGATGTTCATCACTTTTACTCTCATTTGCGTTGAGTCTCTATTGAAACTGTTGTAAAATATCTTCAAATGATTTTTCTGAAAACTGGATTTTAAACGAGATGATTTGACTCATATACTGATTTGAAAGCATGTTGTGCTTACTGAGATTTCATGATGTGGATTTTATGTATTTCCTACTACTCAGTCTTTATTTACCTTTATTACTTACTGAGTTGGCGTACTCACATTACTCCCTGCACCTTGTCTGCAGATCCAGGGGTTGCTGGACGTGCTAGCGAGCGTTGATTTCATCCGCCGTGAATCTGTTGGAGTTGGCAAGGTAGCTGCATGGCGATCGCAGCCTTGCTCTTCTCCCTCATATCTTCCGTTAATGTTATTAGCTATTTTTCGGACTATATTAGTCTTAGTTTTATCGGACAGTTCTTAGTAGATGCTCATGACTAGTGACACCCCAATATCGGGCTTTTCTTTTCGCACTTGTTATTCAGATTTATCTTATGAAGTTTTTATTATTTAAATAGCTTGAATCAATCCTTAAACTGAAATATCAGGTAGTTTTGGTAAAAGAGTCGGCTTGCCTAGTTCCACGATAGGCGCCATCACGAAATGGTCGATTTTGGTCGTGACACAAAACTAATCCCTTAAGAAAGTAGTTACGCCATCCATCATAGGGAAAAATCACCCGGTTCGACACAAATTAATTCCTTTGAAAAGAACCGCGGTATATAGAAAACCTGACGAGTTTAATTAATGCTACTATGAAATAAAAACCAATAAGAAAATTCTAATGCTAACATGCTAGAATTAAACTACAAAATATCATTAATAAACTACAAATGTAAACAATCAACACAAGTTCACAAAAAAATGGTCATGCTCCGCATACATGCATCATATAAAAATGAGCCACCCCCAACCTAATGTGTTGCATTGTCCTTAATGTAACTAAACAAAACAAGCTAAAATGAAAGAGGTGCTCACTGAATTGCATCACTACGAGCTGGAGGTAGTGGGAACTGAGAGCTCCAAGTCATCCTCGTCGCTATCATCTGATCCACAAAACTTCCTCAATGTGCTCATCATCTTTGTCAAGAACTTGCTTTTCTTATTTTCATGTTCTCTCTACTCCAGGTGCCTATGCTCAATCTTACCCAATTTGGCTTTAATGCTTGCTGCTCCTTAGCAAGATCTAACAAAGTTTGAACCTTTCCTTGGCCAGCTTGACCTACAGATGTGCCCTCTTCAGACGATCCAAAATGGATACCAGCTACAAGCTGGTAGACCTGTGTCTCCACGCTATAAACCTAGCAAGAGATATACCTGAGTGTGAGAGGTCCCTTCTCAAGTGGTACAATATCAGTACAAGTCCCTGTGGCATCTGTGGGAGAATCGAGCATCTCAGTGATGGTGTCAGGAAACTGGCCAAATGAGAGAGATGCTACATCAATCTTTCTTTTCTTCTGTGCATTCCCTGTTCCCTTTCTCAGCAATGGATGAATGAGCTTCTCTGGGTTCTTTTCCTTCTCTGTAGGCCTCTTCTCCGCCCCTGCCTCATAGCATAAATGAGTGATCAGATATGGGAAGAATAAACTCTTAGTCCTCTCCGCAACAACCTCTGCTATCTCATCAACAATAAGTTGTCCCACATTCACTGGTGTGCCCTCTATGATCACGCAAATAACCCTTGCCTTATCAAGTGTCACCTCTATCTCATTACTTGAAGGCATGACAGATAATGGAGAGCCAAGTCTTGCCCTCAGCAATTGTCACGACCCGGAATTCCCACCGTCGTGACAGTGATGGCGCCTAACATTTCACTTGCTAAGCCAACGTTATAACATATTATCCATTTTTAACAGTCTAAAATAAATCAATGGAGAAGAACTGATTTAACTGCAATAATCCAAATGTAAATGCGGAAGTTAAAACCGTAAAATATCTGCTACAAATCCCTGAACCCGGTGTCACAACTGCACGATCTTCTAGAGTAATAAATATAAGGGTCTAAAATAAATACAAAGCTGTTTGAATGAAATACACAACAAAATAGAAAGAGGATGGGGACTCCAGGAGTTGCGGGCGCAGAACAGTCGTACCTCAAATCTCCGCTAATGTCCAATCCCAGTACTCCAGTCCGAGGGTTCCTAATTCCCTCAAATCAAGGTTAACCAAGACACTTACCTCACTCCACAGTCAATTCAAAGCTCTACATAGGCCTTTCCCCTAGAATTCACCTCCAAACCACTTGTATCTAACCACAGTTGACTCAATAGTATCAAATATTGCTAAAGGAATCAATTAGAATGCATAAATTAAGAATTCCCAAACGTTCCCCTAAAAAATTCAAAAATCGACCCCGAGCTCGCTTGGTCAAAACCCGAGGTTCGGACCAAAATCCATTTACCCATTCACCTCCGAGCCCGATTATGTAATTAGTCTTTGAATCCGACCTCAATTTGAGGTCTAAATTCCAATTTATCAAAAATCCCTAATTCTACCCAAAACCCCAATTTCCACCATAGAAACACTAGATTTAGGTTGAAAACTAATGAAATGTAATGGGTAATTTAAAGAAAGTAGGTTAGAATCACTTACCAAGAAATTGGGGAAGAAAATATCTTGGAAGAATCAACTCTAGGCTTTCTAGCTTTTGAAAATTCGAAATTGGCAAAAATCCCATAATGGGACTGTTTAATAACTGGGCGTTAGTGTTCATCGCGTTCGTATGAACACTGATGCGTTCGCGAAGAGCTTACCCTGCTGGGCTTACACGATCACGAATCCCTCATCGCGTTCGCGAAGGCTACGCCCCCCTGGCCTTCCTGCTCGCGAAGAATAAAACTTTCCCGGGTCCAGTTTACTCTTCGCGTTCGCGAGAGTACCTTCACGAACGCGAAGAAGCACACACCAGATATCAGCTGAAGCACAAAATACCAGATTTTCTAAGTTCAAATTATCCCGTAGCCTATCCGAAACTGACTCGAGTCCTCGGGGCTCCAAACCAAACGTGCACACAAGTCCTAAAATATCGCACGAACTTGCTCGCGCGATCAAATAGCCAAAATAAAACCTAGAGCTATGAATCGAACACCAAATCAAATGAAATTTTTAAGAAAGCTTTAAAACATCTATGGGCGTCCGAACCACGTCAAACTAACTCCGTTTCTTACCAAATTTCACATAAAAGTCATAAATATTATAATGGACCTGTACTGGGGTCCGAAACTAATATATAGACCCGGTATCAACAAGGCCAAACATCAATCAATTCTTAAAAATCATTAAACTTTGGCAAAATACATACTTTACCCATCGAGCTTGTCCCCAAATTCCTGTTACACACCTGTTAAAGACGGAAATCATATTACACACCAAAACTTTTAAAGCTGTGTCAATTACACACCACCTCAGTGTTTGACCACATCTGCTTAAAGATTTTTATTACACGCGCCAATCAACATCTGACACGTGTCATAAATAAATAAAAAAACTGAAAAAGAAAACCTACTGACCCCCCCCCCCCCCCCCCCCCCCCCGCCCTCCTCATCTTCCCAAAGAAAAAAATACAGAAAAGAAAAAAACCCACCCCCTCCTCATCTCCCCAACCCCATCATCTTCTCCACCACCACCACCATAGTACCACCAACCCTTCCACCACAAGCACCTTCTTCTCTAACTATAGATTCAACTCTTTTCCCGATCTTTAACAAGTTTTAGAAACATCCATCACAAAACCTTATACAATTTTCAAATTCAAGCTCAAACCCAAAGCTTCAAACTTGTTAATGGTGTTCTTTGAATTTTATCAAAATTAATCACCTAAGTAAATTTTTATTCAACAATAATTACGAATTCAAACTAATTTTCTAGGTCATGGAACACCAAAATCAACAAGACCCAATTAAATTTTCAAGCTTTTTCAAAAGGTCAATAATGGTAATTTTTACAAGACCCAATAGCTCCTTTTTCTTCTTCTTTTTCTTTTTCTTCTTATTCATAAGGGTTGGTTGGAAAGATGAAATATGAGTGGAGCAGACAAAACTAGGATCGAGGTTGGGGAAGAAGACGGGGGGGGGGGGGAGAGAACGTTGGGGTGTGGATTGGGGAAGAAGACATGGGTTATTTTTTTCTTTAATTTGGAAAGAAAATAGTTAAAAAAGAGAAAAACAAAAAAAAAATTCAGATGAATTTTGTAGTGTTCACGCGCCTCTGTTATGTGTAATACACGTGTGTGACATATGGCAAAAGAAGTGTGTAATTGACACACTTTTAAAAGTGTTAGTGTGTAATACTATTCCCGTGTTTAACAGGTGTATAAGAGGGATTTGAGTACAAGGTCGATGGGTAAATTATATATTTTGCCTTAAACTTTCAGACTTTTAACTTTTAACAAAAATTCATAACTCGAGCTAGGGACCTCCGAATTCGATTCCGGGCATACGCCTAGGTCCCATATTTTGATATGGACCCACTAGGACCGTCAAAGCATGGATCCGGGTTCGTTTACTAAAAACATTGACCGAAGTCAAATCGAATTGATTCTTAAGGCAAATTTTCTTATTTTTATCTGTTTTTAGCATATTAGCCTTCCGAAAAAACACCCGAACCGTGCACGTAGATCGAGGAAGGCTAAAATAAGATATGTAGGGCTTCGAAACATAGAATGTAGTTCTAAAACATGAGATGAACTATCGGGTCATCACAGCAGTGAACTCAGAAGACTCGAACCTTGAGTGATTTCTTATCCAGTTCGGTATCTTTCCACCGTGAAAATGGTCTACAAACCACTGTGTGCCCAAGTCTTTAGCTCTATCCCTGTACACCTGGTTGTCAGCATTGGGAAGAATGTAATATGCATTTATCAGTTTTGGATCAAAGCGGACTGTTTGCCCCTGACAGTAACAACCAAATCATTCTTGAAGTCAGTCTCCAAAGAATTTTCATAAAATTCTCTTATCACTTCATGATTGGTTGTTCTTGACTCTTCCGCAAAGAAAATCAATCCACTCAATACTAATCTTCCATGGAACTCGGGCCATCGACCTCCAAGGTCGGTCAAGAGAATACGTCTTTCCTTAATCATACTTCTACACAGTTGTTTGTCGTAGCGGTGGGCACATCTTAATGATAAAAATATGTCCCGATCAAAGTGCTCCTCTTCGGCAACTTGTTCAACATATTGTTGAACATTTTCATTTGATGCCGAAGCCATTTTCAAGCTCAAAGTACCTACAAAAGGAATAAACATGTTAAACACATGTATGGACACTTTTAGCATTGTATTAGGAGGTATATAGGCCAAAGAAATTGACCAAAAAGCCGTAGGATCAGTATTGGTAAACCCACTATTTTGCTGCCTTGGCACCATTGAATCGTGATCGCAGAAACTGGCATGCAATCGCGAAGAACAATTGGGTTTACAGCTAAAATACAGCAACGCGATAGCGGAATTGGGCATCGCGATCACGAGGGTCTTCTTCATCGCCCGGTAATAGCTCGTTTGGGCATTTCTGAAAACACCTGATGGGCAGTAAATTTTCCCAGCAATTTCATAGAATTAAAGCATGGATCTGGCCCAAAATGTTTCAAGAGTTACAGCACAATCGCTCAACCAACCTCACCCAGCAAACAAACATGTGAAGCACACGAGATTTCTACTTTAAAATTTCAACTCAAGCCCTAAAATCTCAAGAGTTTCTACCATTTTATCATTTCACACTAAGTAGAGGTGCAGAAGAAACAAAAAAGTTCCAAGAGATAGGAGAGAAATCAACATACCTTGGGAGTGATGGGTGAAATTTTTTTCAATGGAATTGAAGAATGAAGAGTTGGGGATAATTTTAGGGGTTAGAGGAGTAGAAATAATTGTTACTGTGTTTTGAGGCAAAGTGGGCGTCCTTTATTATTTCCAGTGCTTTAAGGTGTAGAACTTACCTGTTAACCGCGATTGCATGACAATGCCTGCATTCGCGTAATACAAATTTACCAAAAAGACGCGACCTTGTTTCTATTTCTGCTATTGCGTAGGGATATAATTTTTCTTTGTGCGAATGCGCGGCGTTTCATGCGATCGCAAAGAACAACAATTTCCTGCAGTTTTCTTCAGCTATTGTTTTTGGCTGCCCGGTTACCCCGACCTGCTCAAAATAACTCCAAAATTTTTAATACTTGGCAGATTAGTCTAAAATAAGATACTAAACTATTATATAAAAAGAAAATTTCAAAAACAACTAAAAATTTTGAAAACAATGGGTTGCCTCCCACCAAGCATCGTATTTAACGTCGTGGCACGATGCAAATCAACTTATCACTTTTCTTGCCACTTGGATGATATGAACTAGGCACCTAAGTTGGACTCAAGCTTGTGACCATAACCAACGGGGGGTGGTAAATAGATGATCAAGCCAAACTTCAATTTATTCGTTTTGCACTTATTGGCTTTCTTTTGAGGAATGTCCTTTTACGTTCTTGAATATTCAAATTGCAATATGTGTGGCTCTTGTCTTTCTTCTTTACACTGCCATATAGATCACATGGTTCAATTCCCATATCACCACATAATTCCAATGTTGAAAAATGCTTGGAATGCAACCTCAAGCCTTCAAATTGCAATTCTTCCCAGATTTTGACAATCTCTTTTTCCTCTGGACTAGAGTCAATCTGTAAGGCCTCGTTAAAATTTCATAATGATTCAAGATTTAAGATGCGCCATCGGTATTTGGGAATAATGTGTTCAAGTAAAAAAGGAGACCTATCGGATAGAGCGACATCATTTTGAAATGAAGATATATGTTTAAGGTGTGTTGGATCATATTAATAAGTTTTGTGAATGGGAAGAAGAATTTGTGTGTAACAAATAGATACATTAAATGGAAAGGGTGTTATTATGTAAACATGGTTTCATAGTTATATGAAGGTTTGGAAGTCAATTTGGGCCTATATCATATCAAGGTATCAGTAAGGGTGAGTGTAGAAACAAGAAATGAAAAAAAAATAACTGGGAGCGTGCTAGGTTTAGTGCAATGTGCGGATTGTGGCACGCCAGCCCTCTTAGCAACTTTGAAAACCAGTGAAGTATAGGCATATTGCGCTAGCACATGCACGTTATCCCCACCTGAAGCCTTTTTAAGTACTCACCTTTGGGGTTCATTTCCCCCATTTTACTTGGACGAATTGTTGAGCTCTTATCCACTCTCTAAAGACCACAAAATCTCCTCTTCTTTAAGGTATTCAATCCCCATTATCTTGGTGACATCATTTCTACACTAGTGTTCATAAAATCTACACATGGGATCTTTAGATTTTCAAGAAATTTTTTCAAGAACTCAAAGGGAGGGTTTTGCAAGATATCTTCCAAAAGGTAATCCTACACACTTAGATTTACATGCATAGATTTATTATGGGTGTATGA
Organism: Nicotiana attenuata; assembly: GCF_001879085.1. Classification (NCBI taxonomy): domain Eukaryota; kingdom Viridiplantae; phylum Streptophyta; class Magnoliopsida; order Solanales; family Solanaceae; genus Nicotiana; species Nicotiana attenuata. Next base: position 12,853 of record NW_017671008.1, read on the forward strand.
GTATGAATTAAGTATTGGGACTCATGAGATGGTGAGTGGAAGCTATAATTTTCCAATTTAAATACATACCCATTGTAGAGATTGAAAGGTAATTATTTGATGAAATTTTGTTGGTTGGGTGTGGATGGATGGTCATGTATGTGATGTTGAAGTTATAAAATGTTCAAGAATGATGGTGGAATAAATTGTTGGTAATGGTGGTAGTTGGATGAACCAATTATATGGCTATCAGATGTAGAGATTTATGCCTACTATGTGTTTGATAAAGTGTCTAAATGGCCTAAACTATGGGATTTGTTACTAACGATGGTCCCATTGGATGTTAATATTGTAGATTGAAGTTTTTTAGTATAGTGGATTGTTATAGTATCATTAAGAGGCGAATTTCAGGTATGTATGGCAAAAAACCACTCTTCTTAGAAATTGAACCCCCTTAGCGTGCATGCAATTGGTGTAAGTTCCAAAAGTGATTGATGTAGAAATTGCTACTCCAAATGTGCTTGTGTTGCAATAATATATGTGCAATATGTATTTCAATGGTCCCATTATGCTATCTTGTCATTTGAGGATGTGTTAAAGATATGGAATATGTGCTCAAATGCCTAGACTTCCAGTCGAGTTGGAGTAAAGGTTGTTATGCTAAATTATGTGAATGCCTCTACTTACCTATGATCTGTAATTGCTCTCGTGTGTAGTCTATATCTTGAATTGAAAGTCTTGTTTGTTGAAAATGATAATAATGTGAAATATGGGAAAAAAAACTTGCATTGTGAAATACGGCCAAGAGCACAAGTATGATATAACGATTGTGGCCACTAGTGCTGATGCATTGATATATGTGAAAGGAGTATGAAATGAGAGGATCGATGGAAAATGGTAATGTCTTGGCTGAGACGGCCTAGCCGATCGGGCCGTGATCAGACACCATGCCACACATATGGTGGTACTGTGCTGGAAACTGAAATTGGAAATTAAAACTGGAAATTGAAATTGGAATTGTGATTGTGGTGAATGTCTCCAATGGGACGACCTAGCCAATCTGGTCGTGATCGGACTCCGTGTAAAAGTACGGTGGTATTGTGAATGATGAGGTATTGATACTAATGATGTCCCAATTTAAAGCTATAAAAATTACTTGAAAGCTTGTGTGATCCTTAATTTGATGTTGTAGTGTTGTTTGGGGTTTCCATTGATTCCATGATTATTTCTTCTTGTATTATTGTTCTTTCTAATGAGATGGTTTTTAGTTATACATACTAGTACTATTCGACAGTACTAACGTCCTTTTTGCCGAGGTGCTACATCTTTAAATGGATGTAGGTGGTTCCATAGCAGACAGTGTTGATCGCAGCTAGTGGTGCATCATCATCATCTTCCCAGCAGACTTGGTGAGCCCCATTTCTTCCTGGGGTCATGTAGTAAATCTTTTGTTTATATGTTTGCTACGTTTTGAGGTATAGTCGGGGCCTTATTGCCGGCATTGCTATGACTCTCTTTTGTATCTTTAGAGGGTTAGTAGATTATGTTGTGTTTTGGACCCTTATTCATTCAATTTGATGGAAGTGTCAGTGGATTATGTTGTGCTTTGGACCCTTGTTCATTCAAATTGAAAAGTGTATGTAATTTTGAAAAACTTACCAATGACGTAACAATTGAATTGATTTGGAAATTTTTACAAAATCTTCCTGTTGTATAATTAATTATAACTTATTTTCTTGATCATAATGACTTGGGTAGAAAATGTCCAATAGGCTTGCTCGGTCGGGTTCACTCGGTTGAGCGTCGGTCGTGCCTCTCGAGGTTAGAGCGTTACACAATCTCAACCATATTTTAAATTACACCGGTTGACTGTAATTCCATATTTTTCTTGGCATCACTAACAAGCATGGAGTCGGTTGGCGGATGTACAATTCTTGATTCCTCAAAATAAAGCTCACTTTCTTCCTCGAAGTTTGACTCTCCTTGACCTCTTTCCACACTTTCAAATTGATAGGCATACTGAGCCTCAATCAATGATTTTATTTGTTCTTCCAAAGTGCGGATAGTCTCATCATTTCGATATAATGCTTGTAAGTCCTCGAGTGCCAAGCTTTGTTTTTCCTCATTTTCAAGAATGGCCTCCAACATGAGCATCATCCTCTTATTTGAGCATTTGAGAGTTCTCTTGGTTTTGATCAAGTGCCAAAGAAGGATTTTCGGCTTCAACCTCTAAGGAAGGTTCTTAGCTATCATTCACTTCCGAGGCTTTTTGGACCTCTAAAGCTTCAAGCATTTCTCCCATTTGTGCATTTAGCCTTTTGAGCACCAAATCATTTTGGAGACTATTTTCCAAAGGCTCCTCCAAGGCATTTTTCTCTTTGTTTCCTCGTTAAGTAGGCATTCTAACATGATCTTGAACTCTCCATTTTGACCATGCTCAACTTCTTCCACTTCCATATCCCTATAATTTTTATCACAAAAAGTACAATCATTATAGCGGGGGATTGGGGAAGGAAGGATAAATAAGCACAATAATCCTAATGACCATTTTGACGACCACACTTATCACAAATACTCTACTCATGGGTTTGAGATTCTGCGCACATCCGTCCCCGGGAGAATTTTAACAATTTTACCAAGAGTGTGGTCCTCCACAATAAGGACAAGGGTCATCGAAGTATGAACAACTACAATCCGACAAATTTTCCTACCATTTTTCAAAACTCAAAAAATAAACAAGAAACAAACAAGAAAAATAATTACACAAATATTCACAAGTTTTGACCAAAGCACTTATGATTATTTCTCAAACAACCTAAATACCCCAAATTGTTCCCCAGCAACGGCGCCAATTTTGATGATGTCCAATTCCACTTCTAAAAAGTAAACGGACACGGTCGCATGCAATATAATTTACCCAACTATGAGTCGAGGTCGAATCCTACAGAGAATAATATGTAGGCGATTAGGCGTGTAAGAGAGTTATCACTTATTATGCTAAGCCAAACACTTAGAATAGTTTTGAGAAAATATTTATGCCTAAATACGAAAATAAAAACTAAGCTAGAAATCAAGTAAAATGATCAATGGCTGCAAGCATGGATACAAGGAAAATTACACTCAAGTAATGATCAAACGTATTTCACAATTTTATAAATATGAGCGAGTTTATGTTCAGCCTCGGGTAATAATTTTATATTAGCTTCTTCCGAAGACTAACAAGACTTCCTAATTGAATTATCCCTAAAACAATTAACAGATTAAGGATACCCGAAAGTAGTTCAATCATATCCCTAGGTAGAATCTACCAAAGTGAGGGTTAAAGCCAAGTTCTTGTTAATTAATCTTTCCCAACCCCAAATTATCTTTTCCAAAATTAATTCGAAGTAAATGGGCGAGTCCTAGGGTTAGCTAATCCCTTTGGAAACATTAAAGAACAAGAATAATTAATGAAACAATAACTCACTTTACAATAAACAAAAATTATTCAATACATAAGCACAACAAGGTATTTAATCCACACTTTAAACATAAATATTCCCATAAACAAGATTCAATTGTTTGAATAAATACTACACGCTTAGATATACAATACAAAGCAAGAAAAATGAAGAAATGAACATAAATGGGTAAGAATTCTCAACCAAAAGCTTCAAATATTCAAAACCCAAGTGTGTGTGCAAGAACCTTAGCTTCAAAACTTGTCTTCTTTAGTCAAGAGACTGAAAAATAAGCCAAAGATGTTTCACAAATGAGCTAGGTCGTGTATTAAATGGTTTGGGGTAAAAAAATGTGAAATTTCAGAATTGCCTAGTTTTTCTGCCCAGATTTGTTAATCGTGTTCGTGAAAGAACAATTGCAATCTGTAAGGCCCCGAAAATTTTCGCTAAGTAATTTAAGATTTCGTGGTGTCACATAGGCTTATTATAATATTATTATATGCTATTAACATGGTGTACATCCATTGGATTTGGTAAATATGTGTATAAGTCTTGCGGTAAGTAATTTGGGATCCAAGGAAAGGCCTAAGTCTAAGAAAAATTGGAAAAGTCCATAATAGGCTAAAATTCCCAACGATCTTGCACTAGTCCCTACTTTGAACGAGCATATCTAAATATCTATAAGGTTCTAGGTGATGGATAACCTATCAAATGAAAGTTCTTCGAGTCTAGTTTCCAACTCCTCAAACCGTTCGTCATTTGGACCTTCCTACACAAAGTTATGATCAAATTACCAAAAGTTGGAAAAATGCGATTCTGTGTGAAATCTGCGATCGCAGATTTAACTCTGCGGACCGCATAACCATTCTGCGATCACAGAATGGTCGCAGATTGAGACAGAACAGCCCGGTTTTGGGCAACGAGTTCTGCGACGAATCTGCGGCCCGCATACCCATTCTGCGGTGGATTCTGCTATAGCAGACTTGACATCCGAGGGTTAATTTTCTAATTTTTATAACCCGACCCCATTTTAATATATAGGCTTAAGAGTTCATTTTGGGGTCATTTTCTACTGATTTTAGAGAGAGGTGAGAGCATTTTAGAGAGAGAAGGAAGAACCCAACATTTAAATCATCCAAACTTGCATCATTCTTCAAGAATCAAAGATCCCAATCACAAGTTCTTCATCTAAGAGGTAAGATTCTATACCCTAGGTTTTAACTTTGAGTTGGAGTATAAGATAGGTTATTAAGGTATGATTCTTGGGTGTATTAATATTGTGTATACATGCATGTTCAACTTAGGTTTATGGGAAGATTGTTTAACTTAAATAAGTAAAGATTTGGTTGGGGAATGAAGGAAAACCTTGAAAAAAAGAGATTTGAGATTAAGATGCTCAACTAGTATTTGATAAAATGCTCAAATGAGCTAGAATTATGAATATCTTCCTAATTTGTATTCAATTTTGCTATGTCCCAAAATAGATTGAAGTTGCTAGAATTTCCGGAATATCGTAGTAATTAAAGGAAAGCTCAAGAAAGGTATGTATGGCTAACTTTAACTCTTGTAGGATCCCCCTTGTTGTGACGAGCATACGGTATGTGTACCTTGTATGAGAATATGTGAATTGATTGCCTTAGTTGATTTCCATACCACCAAGTTATATGTGATTGTGAGAAGTGATTTGATGTGCCTATCTTGTTATGTGCAAAGTTTGTAAAAGCTTGAGGATGTCGACATGGAAGTATGTGTTTACTTATGTGAACTATTTTTGAATTATTGTGATATATGTGTCTTGAATGTTGTTGGTTAAGTCTTACGATATGATAGTGCAAGTAAATGGAAACAAACCAAATGTGGGTGTGTGATTGTGAAAGTGTTATGTGGTAAGAACTGTAAAACAAATGATGGAAGGAAATCGTAAATGATGCACTTGGAACAACTGTGGTAATAACATATTTTTCTTGTTGTGGGTAATTATTGTGCTGACGTAAATTGCATATGAGTTGTTGAATATGATAAAGTGGTATTTATGCCTACGGAAATTCTTGTGAATTGTTGTGGTTGTTCTTGAGGATTGTTGTTGTTATTCTTTGTAAATTGTTGTTGTTGTTGTTGTTCCTTGAGGGTCATTGTTGTTGTTTCTTGAGGATTTTTGTCGTTATTCTTTGTGAATTTTTGTTGTTGTTGTGTTGTTTGTGAATTGTGATTGTTCGGTGGGATCGGGTTGCGCGCCGCAACACGAAGAAATAAGGTGTGGGTTGTGGTGATAAGGGTGGCCGAGGTAATAAGGGTGGCCGAGGTAATAAGGTTGGAAAGCGATCGAAATCGCTATTGAAATGAACTATGAACAAATTGTGAAATTATGATGTGGAAATGTGGAAGGGGAAACAGGAGAGATTGTAAACTTGTTGAATTGCTCTTTCTTTGTGGATTTGATTGTTATTTCCATTACAATTACATGCTTGTTTATGAAGGAGAGATTGTAAAACTTGTTTGGCTTTGATTGTTTCTTTCACGTGCATTTGATCGTTGATTCTATTGATGTCTGTTACTTGTGTGTGTTATTTGATTTTACTTGGGGTGAAGTTTGTTTATACATACCAGTACAATTCAAATGTACTGACGTCCCTTTTGCCGGGGGCGCTACATTCGTGTTATGATTGTAGGTGGTTCTATAGCAGGTACTCCAGTCCACCGACAGTAGCACCTCCTCCACTTTCCATCAGCTGTATTGGTGAGCCCCTTTCCTCTCGGGGCCCTACGTGGCTCATGCTTCCTTTCCTCCGGAGTTTATATTGGTATTTGTGTAAGATATAGCCGGAGCCTTGTTGCCGGCATTTCCATATTATTCTTCAATTGTATTTAGAGGCTCCGTAGACAGGTTGTGGGTAGTGTCGGGCATGGGAATTTAAAATAGATGTATTGATGTTTGGCGATGATGTATAAAACTTGTAATACCTTTACTATGGCGAATGAAGTTGCTAATGGAAAATGAAATGGAAATCGTGAATGATATGTTTATAGAACTTGATTAATGGAGTCCATCTCCAATTTATTCATGAGTTAGTTTGGGTAGAATGAGATCTAACAGGCTTGCTCGGTCGGGTTTACTCGGTTGAGCGTCGGTCGCGCTCCTCGGATTTTGGGGCGTGACACAATCGCGAAGAGTAATGCTGCAAAGCATCGCGATCGCAAACCAGACCTTGCGTTCGCGTAGGGAACCTGACAGCAGCTAACAAAATTCTTCTTCTTTGGTCCGTGTTTGCAAAGTTTATTTTTCGAACTTACGCGATCATATAAGAATCTTCGCGATCGTGAAGAGCATTATCTGGCAGCACTCATTTTTCCTAAATTTAACATGTTTTGACTTGGTTTCATCACAATCACTTCCAAATCACATAATACCTGTAAAATGGATGTAAACGACATTAAAACGCAATTTACTCAATCTAACATAGCAAAAATCTAATATTAACGACGAGATAAGTTGGTAAAATACCAACTTATCACATACAAAGCCTCATACGGAGCCATCTGAATGCTTGACTGGTAACTGTTGCTTTAGCCAAATTCCGTGAGCAGCAAAAACTGATACCATGAACCCTTAAAATCAATGATACAAGCACGTACCATGACCTCCAATATCTGAATAGTGCGCTTGGATTGTACATCCACTTGAGGGTGAAATGTTGTGCTCAACACAATCTGGGTGCCCAACTCTCGCTGCACGGCTCTCCAAAACTGCGATGTAAACTGCGTGCTCCGATATGAAATGATGGACACTAGCACACTGGTGAAGGCGAACAATCTCGCGGATGTAAATTTCAGCCAACCGCTCTGAAGAATAGTAGTCCCAACTAGAATGAAGTGCGACGACTTGGTCAGCTGATCCACAATCACCCAAATAGCATCAAACTTCCACGAAGTCCTCGGAAGCCCAACTACAAAATCCATGGTGTTCCTTTCCCATTTCCACTCTGGAATCTCTAGCCTCTGAAGCAATGCCCGATCTCTGAAGCTCATACTTTACATGATGACAGTTAAGGTACCAAGCTACAAACCCCATTATATCCTTCTTCACTCTTCTCTACCAATAGTGCTGCCTCAAGTCCTCGTACATCTTCGTGGCACTCGGATGAGTGGAATACCCCGAATAGTGGGCCTTCTCAAGAATCAACTCAAGTAGCCCATCTACATGGGGCACACATATCCGGCCCTGCATCCTCAATACCCCTTCATCCCCAATAGTAATATCTCTGGTATCATTGTGCTGAACCTTGTCCTTGAGGACAAGCAAATGAGGATTATCATACTGGCGCTCTCTGATGCGATCAAATAAGGAAAAACGAGAAACCAAACAAGCCAGAACCCGACTGGGGTCCGAAACATCTAATCTCACGAACTGGTTGGCCAAGGCCTGAACATCTACTACAAGCGGTCTCTCTCCAACAGGAATGAATGCAAGGCTACCCATACTTATTGCCTTCGTACTCAAGGCATCGGCCACCACATTGGCCTTCCCGGGATGATACAGAATAGTAATACCATAGTTCTTTAGCAGCTCCAATCGTCTCCACTGCATCAAATTTAAATCCTTCTGTTTGAATAAGTGTTGGAGACTCTGATGATCTGTAAATACCTCGCAAGACACACCATAGAGATAGTGCCTCCAAATATTCAATGCATGAACCATGGCAGCCAACTCCAAATCATGAACAAGGTAGTTCTTATCATGAGGTTTCAACTAGCGCGAAGCATAAGCAATCACTGTACCCTCCTGCATCAAGACACACCAAATACCAATTCGAGAAGCATCACAATATATTGTATAAGAGCCTGAAGTTGAAGGCAAAACTAGGACTAGAGTTGTGGTCAAGGCAGTCTTGAAGCTCTGCTCACACTTATCCGACCACCTGAAAGGATCACCCTTTTGGATCAATTTGGTCAAGGGCGATGCAATAGACGAGAAGCCCTCCATGAAGAGATGATAATAACAAGCCAAGCCGACAAAGCTCCGAATCTCCGTAGTTGAGGACGGTCTAGGCTAACTCTGAACTGCCTCTATCTTCTTAGGATCCACCTGAATCCCCTCACTAGACACCACGTGCCCCAACAACGCCACTGAACTAAGCCAAAACTCACACTTGGAGAACCTGGCATAAAGCTTCTCCTCCCTCAATCGCTGCAACACAATCCTCAAATGATGGGTATGCTCCTCTTGGCTACGAGAGTACACTAGGATATCAAGAATACTATGACAAATGAGTCGATATAAGCTTGAAATACATTGTTCATCAGATGCATGAATGCTGCTGGGGCGTTGGTCAGCCCAAAAGACATCACAAGGAACTCATAATGACCATAATAGGTCCTAAATGTTGTCTTTAGAATATCCGAGTCCCGAATATTCAACTAGTGATACCCAAACCTCAAATCAATCTTGAAGAACACTCTCGCTCCCTGAAACTGGTCAAATAGATCATCAATGCGCGCCAAAGGATACTTTTTCTTGATTGTAACTTTGTTCAACTACCTATAATCAATGCACATCTGCATAGTACCATCCTTCTTCTTCACAAACAGAATCGGTGCGCCCCAAGGAGACACACTAGGCCTAATAAACCCCTTATTAGGAAGTTCCTAAAGCTGCTCTTTCAATTCTATCAACTCAAATGGTGACATACGATATGGAGGAATAGAAATAGGCTTAATGCCCAGCGCCAAGTCAATACCAAAGTCAATATCCCTGTCGGGCAGCATGTCGGGCAGGTCTGCAGGAAACACATCGAAAAATCTCGCACCACTAGAACATAATCAATAGTAGGGGTATTAGAACACCCTCACAAAGGCCAAAAAAGCTAAACAACCCTTCCCAACCATCCGCTGGGCCTATAAATATGAAATCACTCTGCTGAAAACATAGTCTAGAAACCCTCTCCACTCAATCCTTAGCAACCCCGGCATCGCCAACGTCACAGTCTTAGCGTGACGATCCAGAATAGCATGACATGGAGAAAACCAATCCATATCCAAGATCACGTCGAAGTCAACCATACTAAGCAGCAAGAGATCAACTCTAGTCTCCAGTCCCCTAATAGTCACTACACACGACCAGTATACACAGTCCACATTAATAGTATCGCCCATCAGCATAGATACATGAACAGATGAAACTTAGCACTCATGGGGAATATCTAGATAATGAGCAAAATATGATGATACGTATGAATAAATGGAACTAGGTTCAAATAATATAGGCATCCTTGTGGCATACTGAGAAAATACATGTGATCACTATGTCTGAAGAAATGGCATCTGGTCTGGTAGGAAGAGCATAGAATCGGGCCTGGCCGCCACCTGATCGGCCTCTCCCTCTAGGGCGACCCCTAGCTGCTTGAGCCCCATCCTGAGCTGGCTGGGCGGGTGGTCAAGTAACTGTTGCTGAAGTCATAGTCTGACTCCTCTGCTGAGATGGACCTCCCAAATATCGGGGACAGTGCCTCTTGATGTGACCCAAATCTACACACTCAAAACAATCATCCATGTGAATGGCAGCGAGTACTGAGATGAACCCCAAGAAACAGAATAACTATCAAAAGGACCCTGTACAAATGAACCCTGAGCTGATGGTGCATGAGACGAACTCTGAGCTGAAAGGGCACTGAGAGATGAGTGACCATGATGAGCACTATATGAACCATGGTCGGATGATGCACCATGGTGAACTGGACGAGCCGTCTGGGCGTGTCTATAAGGATGTCCCTTGTTGTGGTAGCATTGACCCACAGAAGGAACACCACTAAAACCACCCGATCCACGAGGCCTCTTGGCCTCCTTGTCACCATGCTCCTGGCTATGTACCATCTCTATCTACAAAGCATTATCAACAACCTCATCAAAAGTAACACCAAATACTCTCTCCCGAGTCATAAGCAATTGTAGTTGATATGTAAGGCCATTAATGAACCTCTTATTCCACTACCTATCAGTGTGAACCAACCAAACTGCGTGACGAGCAAACTCAGAAAACCTCATCCTGTACTGCGTCATGGACATGCCATCCTGAAGTAGCTGGTCAAACTATCTGCGTAGCTCCTCTTAGCGAGACTGCGGCACGAACTTCTCTAAGAAGAGAACGGAGAACTCATGCCATGTAAGTGGTGCTCGCCGACCGACCTACACCTCTCATAAGCGAACCACCAACTCAAGGCAACCCCAGAAAATTGAAAAGTAGTGAACGAGACCCCACTGATCTCCAGAATACCTGCCCTATGAAGAATCTGCTGGCACTTGTCCAAGAAACAATGGGCATCCTCCGACTCTACCCCATTGAAAGATGGAGGCTGGAGCCTCCCAAACCTCTTTAGTCTCCTCTACTCATATTCAAACATAACCGAAACCACATGGGCCTGAGCAGCTGCAACTAGCTGGGCTGGTAGTGCCCCCAATGTCTGAAGTCCCTGCATCACTTGCTCTGGTGTACGGGCGGCAGGAAGCTAATCGCCTCCCCCGGCCAGAGAAGTGGCTGCTGCAGCCGGAACTGAGACCGCCTGAGCAAGGCTAGTGCACACAGTCAGAATCTGAGCCAAGGCCTCCTGAAGGCCTGGAATTACAATGGGCATAGTTCGTGCATGAGCGGTCCCACTGGCTCAACTCCATTTGGTACATACTCCTGAGCTAGCGCGACTGGTGGGTCTGCAGGTTCTGCCCTAGCTATTGTACGAGTTGCACCTCTGCCCTTACCGCAGCCCCTACCGTGACCTCGGCCTCAAGCGGAGCTAGTTGGTGGTACTGGTGGCTGGCCATCCTGTCTGGTAGCACGTGTCCTCACCATCTGTGAGAGAGTAGAATAATTATAGTTTAGTTACCGGAATTAACAAATCCGCACAAGAATACAAGAATGTGAATTTTCCTAAGGGTTCGGCAGCCTCTCGAAGATAAGCACAGACATCTCCGTATCAATCTGCAAGACTCTACTAAACCTGCTCATGACTCGTGAGAAATATGTAACCTAGGCTTCGATACCAACTTGTCACGACCAAAAACTAGCCTGTCATGATGGCGCCTAACGTGGTACTAGGCAAGCTGACTTTTCAAAAATATTTCCAACACTTTAAACAGAAAAATGAACTAAAGCAGTTTAAATAATAGAAGTTCTCATAATCAGGACAAAAAATCCAAGACACAACGCGAAAATTCCCAACATCGGGGTGTCACAGAGTAAATAAGCATCTAAATAGGAATATAGTCTAATACAACGTCTAGTGAATAAAACTGAAATATCTAATAAAGATAAGGGAGGAGAGTCAAGGTCTGCGAACGCCAAGCGCTACATCGATAGTCTCCGAAATTCCGAACTCCTCAACTCAGCAACCCCCGTGGTCGGAAGCACCTGGATCTGCACACGAGGTGCAGGGTGTAGCATGAGTACAACCAACTCAATAAGTAACAAATCTAACCTTTGGATTGAAAGTAGTGATGAACTCAATCGGTACAGTTCAATATAGAAATAATAGTACGAAAACGTAGACATACTTTCAAGTTCAACAATTAAATTCAATGCTAGTAAGATAGATCAATTCTGAATCAAATGAGGAATATAACTTCTCTACATCTACATGCCAATGCACATGTTGTATGTGATGCACCATCCTGAAAGCCTCATGTACTCACGCTCTCAGAATACTAAATCACTTAGTATTGTATATGGCTAATCCAGCCTAGTGAAGATCCATCCCGGAATATATCCATCACTCAGTACTGGGTAGGGCCAATCCATCAACATGGGCTAAAAGAATCAATTCAATAAGAAAATACTAAATTATGAATCAAAAGTCAAAAATTGGCCCAAATATGGCCCCCGGAGCCACGTCTCGAAATCCAACTAAAGTCACAAAACCCGAAAGCCCATTCGACCACGAGTCCACCCATACAAAAATTACTCAAATCCGATACCAAAATCTTGATCAAAACCTCAAAATCTTGCCTAAGAACATTTCTTCATTTTCCCCAATTTCCACCCCAAATCACAAATTTAGTGATGAAATCAAAGCCATAATCATGGAAATTAACCAAAACTAGGTAGGAATCACTTACCCCAAACACCCACGTGAAAATCTCTCCAAAAATCGCCTTCCACCGAGCTCCCAAATCAATTATTGTGTTATGAACTCAAACCCTTATTTTTGAAACATATAATTCTGCCTAGGTGTGCCTTCTACGCAAACGCAGAAAGAGCCTCGCATTCGCGAAGCACAAACTTGACTTCCTGGAAAAATCCTCTTTCGTGAATGTGAATTCCTCCCCACAAATGTGATGCCTTGCCGAGCTTGGCCTACGCAAACGCATCCTCCTGAACGCGAACATAATGCCTTATTGGCTGGTGCCCAAGCTTGTTTCATCCTTCTACGCGAGTGCGAGCTACTTCTCGCGATCGCGATGCACACCTACCCCCATCCTTCCCGAACACGGTACCCTCTTCGCACACACGAACAATAACTCCTCGCCTACCTCCAGATACACTTCGCGAACTAAACACCTTTCTCGTGGACGCATAAGAGGAAACCAGTAACACCAAACCAACAGTCTTTACCTACAATACCAAGTCCAAAAAAATTGATCCGTTAACCATCCGAAACTCACCTGAGGCCCCCGGGACCTCAACCAAACATACCATCAAGTACCAAAATATCATACGAACTTAGTCGAGCCCTCAAATCACCTCAAACAACATCAAAAACACGAATCACACATAGATTCAAGCCTAATGAACTTTGAACATCCAATTTCTACAAACAACGCCGAAACCTATCAAATCACGTTCGATTGACCCCAAATTTTGCACACAAGTCACAATTGACAACACGGACCTACTCCAACTCCCGAAATCCCAATCCGACCCCGATATCAAAAAATTCACCCCCGATCAAACTTTCCAAATTTTCAACTTTAGCCATTTCAAGCCTAATTCAACTATAGACATCCGAATCACAATCCGGACACGCTCATAAGTCCAAAATCACCCAAGGAGCTAACAGAAGCATCAAAACTCCAATCCGGAGTCGTTTACACAAAAGTAATCATTCGGTCAACCTTTTCTACTTAGGCTTCCAACCTTTAGACCAAGTGTCTCAATTCATTCCGACATCCCTCCGAACCCGAACCGACTAACTCGGCTAGTCATATAATGATTGTAAAGCACAAAATGAGCAGTAAATGAGGGAACAGGGCTACAACTCTCGAAACAATCAGTCAGATCGTTATATGTTTTCCCAAGTACTCAATAGATTTTCACAAAATTCTGATATAAGACACACCTTCCATAAACTTAGTTGATTTTATTTAATCTTATGCACCACACTATCCGCCTTGATTCCAAAACAACCATTTTCACCCATAATCATCCCGATGGGACTTCACATGTCTAAAATATCACATTAATACTCATTTAACATGTCCACACCTAGTCTGAATTGATAGAGTGTTACCTTATCTCCCCCTTAGGATCATTCGTCCTTGAATGATTGTCCTGACCGTAACTTCGGCTAACTCTGGACCTTAAATGGGTTTGGTGGAAATATGAACTTTCATGAACACTTGCAAACTAAACTGAATAAATGCATGATTACTGAACTGCTGAGATACTAAACTGAATGACTACTGCCTTAACTGAATGCTGAGCTGACTAAATACTGAAGGACATGGAGTTATCATATAAGGTCTGAATGAAAAGGTTAGTTACCTCCAACATTCCTCCAAAACACCCGACAGCTATCTAGCATAACACAAGCCTCACAACGCATCACAATACGTGCCATGAAACATATACATGAATACTAGTTTCGCACAAATATTTGAGTACTGAACTGGCATCAATATATGAGTACTAAGCTGGCATGAATATCTGAGTATTGGACATGACTATTTGATAGTGAACTGACATGAGTATCTGAGTACCAAACTGACAAGAATATTGTGTGATGACCCAAAAGGGTCATCACTCATTTTGAAAGAAAATTCTATGTTCCAAGGCCTTAAAACCTCTTTTTGTCTCACCTCAATTTGCGTGCACAGTCCGGACATGTTTCTGGAAAGCTTTTATGTGAAAACTAAGTAAAATAAAGAAATTGGCTTTTAATATTGAATAAAGTTGACTTTGGTCAATATTATTGGTAAACGGACCCGGACCCGTGATCCGATGGTCTCGTAGGGTCCGTAGTAAAATTAGGGACTTGGACATATGCCCGGAATTGATTTTCGAGGTCCCAAGCCCGAGAAATAAATTTTTAAAGAAAATTGTTTTCTAGAAAATATAAGGGTTTCTAGAAGTGAATTGATGCATTTTCTTGATGATATCGGGCCTGTATCTTGGTTCCGGAGCCCGGTACAAGTTTAAAATAATAATTAAGTTGAATCTGTAAAATGTGGTAATATCGAAATTGGCTTGGTATAAAACGGACCTATAGTTGAGAAAATAGTAATTTTGATGTTCTTGAGTGACTTTCATGAATTTGAGGTTTAATTCATAGAAGTTGATGTTATTTTGATGATTTTATCGCACGAGCAAGTCCGTATGATGTTTTGGACTTGCGTGCATGTTTGGTTTGGATCCCCGAGGGCTCGGGTGAGTTTTGGATAGGCCACGGAGTGAAATTGGACTTAGGAAAAATTTGCTGGTATCTGATATTTTGCCCAGGCCTCTGATCTCGCAATTGCGAAGTCCTCAGGCATAGGAATTGCGACCCTGGTGTCACAAATGCAAACCTAGCCTGGGCAGGCCTTGGTCGCAAATGCGATGCTTCTATCACAAATGCGATGTCGCAAATGCGACTGATTTTTCGCAAATGCGAAGGTGATAGGATTTTCCCATGGTCGCAAATGCGATAGATTCTTCGCATTTGCGAAGATAGCAGGTCCTGAAGGGGTTCGCAATTGCGAACCCTGGTCGCAATTGCGACATCTGGGATCAGTTAATTTGGACTTAGACGAATTTTTCTTCATTTTTCAAACCTTCTAAAAACCTACACTCTCTTAGACGATTTTCTAAAGAAAAGCTCTTCTCCAAATCAATTGTAAGTCATTTCTAACTCGTTTTCTTCAATCCATAACCTCTTTTCACATGATTTCAATCCAAAATCAAGGGTTTTAATGGGGGAAATTGGGTGATTTGGGTTGAACTTAGGATTTTTAAATTTTGGGGATTTGGACCTCAATTTGAGGTTTGATTTCAAAATAAATTATATTTGGGTTCGTGGGTGAATGGGTAATCGGGTTTTGGTTCGAACCTCGGGTTTTGACCATGTGGACCCGGGGTCGATTTTTGACTTTTTGGGGAAATCATTTGAAAACCTATTTTCATGCATTAGAGTTGATTCATTTAGCATTTATTAATATTATTAAGTAAATTATGGCAAGATACAAGCGAATTGGTGGTGGAAACAAGAGGTGAAGCGGTGGTAGAGGCTTGAATTGTGTTCGTGACATTGAGGTAAGTGTTTGGTCTAACCTTAGCTTGAGGGATTAGGAGTTGTGTCTTATATGCTAAGTGTTAATTGTTGAGTACGACGTATAGGTGTGCTGATGAGTATCTATACGTCGGTGTCAAGCATGCCCGTGAGTCTTATACTATGATAGTTGTGACTCCGTTTCGTATTGTTCATGTTTTATATGATGATTTCTATTGTTGAACAAGGCTTGTGGAAGTATTATCGGTAATTGAACATTGTAGTGCGTTGGCCCATGTTGAGAATTGAGTTGTGAAGTAATTGTGGAAAACAAAAGAGGTTTATGATATTGTCACCCTTGCCGGGATGTTTTTCTTTTGATATTATCTCCCTTGCCGGGATGTTATTACTCATGATATTGTTTCCCTTGCCGGGATATTGTTGTTATGCTATTGTTCCCTTGCCGGGATTTTATTGTGATGTTATTAATTCCCTTGCCCAAATTGCTTTGTGATTGTTGCTTGGGTGACGAAGAGTGTAAAGCATGAAGGGTGATGCCGTGCATGATTTTGAGAGTGTTAAAGCACAAAGTTTTGGTGATGCCGTGCCGATATTGTGAGGTAAAAGCACGAAGGGTGATGCTGTGCCGCACGATGTAAAATGTCGTGCCATGATATGAGTGATAATGCACGAAGGATAATTTCTTGTCATGATTATGTGAGGTAAAAGCACGAAGGGTGATGCCGTGTGATAAGTTAGGATTTTAATGTGTTTTATACCCTTACTTGCCTACGCTTTGGTCATAAAATGATACAAAATAGTCCCAAAATGCTCACAAGTTGTACTTGATTGCAGGTTTGATCGACATAGTGACGAAAGTCAAATATCGGCTCAAAAAGGAGTGAAACCTGCTCAAGTCTCAAAGATCAAGGAAGTTGAGGAAAAGAGGCCCTAGTGCGGACCGCGCAACTATGACCGCGGCCGCACTAGGAGGTTCAGAGAATAGCAAAATTCAAGGGGAGGCTACGCGTCCGCGGTCAAGCTCCGCGGCCGCGCTGCACTTTTACGCGGTCTGCAAAGCAGAGATTCAGAGAGCCTATTTTTGACCCTTTCCAAGCAATGCGGCCCGCGCTCAATTCTGTGCGGCCGCGCTAATTACCACCGCGGCCGCGCTACATTTTTACGCAGTCCGCGGTCCTCAACTTCAGAGAAGTAAAAGCCAAGAGTTCAAGAGCCAGTGCGGCCGCGGTCATGTTTGCGCGGTCCACGCTGACCCCGCGTGGGTATTTTTGTCCAAGTTTTTCAGCCACTATAAATAGATCCTTTTTTCATTTTTAGGTTAAGTTTTGTATCAGATATCAAGCTGCGCTTGTGAGAACTGAAATTTTAGCCTATTTTGGCATTTTAGCATTAATTTCTCAATAGATTCTTGTAGTTTCTCATCAGTAATTAATTATTATGTTCAATTCTTCTTCTAATTCTTCTGTTTCTTCTTTAATTATGTCTAGCTAAACCCATTAGCTAGGATTGTGGCTCAACCCTAGTGTGGATGGGTGTTGCCATCTAAGGTTAGGATGATATTGGGTGTTTTTGCTATTTGAGTTAATTTTAGGTTTTAATTAAGGATTGGTGGTTGCAAACACTGATTCTAGTTTTGTGGGTTTAACTCTTCTTGAGAAAGAGAGTCCATGACCCCAAAATTGACCCAACAAGGAATTGGGATGGATCCATGAGAAATTGTAGTCCCAATTAACGGGTTAAATCTCAAGAGAGTAATCACCCTACTTGAGCCCTAGTTGCTTGGTCTAATTGGCCTACCCAATTGGTCTCGAGAGAGTCAATTAGGCAAAATCACTCTCTCTACCGAGAGGTGTGAGAGTGGGTACAATTGTGCAATGGTTATAGCATAGGCCCCAAATATATCTACTTATCCTTAGTATCATCTACCCGTTGGTTAACCACCTAAGTAATGCCACGACCCTAGTGCCTTTCTCTATATTAATTACAACTGAGCAATATCTCCATAGCATAATTTAGCTTCAAATATTAGTCTTAAAGTAGAAGATATAAAAATCAAAACCAAAAATGTTAGAAGTGATATTAGAAGCACAACCACAATTCTAAACTAAGCAGATAATACAACTCCCTTTCTAGCTCCCTGTGGAAAATCGATCCCGATCCACTATCGGGTAAAAGCTGTTGCGACCCGCTCTTCCTACCGTAGTGTAGTTTTGAGTCGGCAGTGATCACCGTGCCGATTATATTGATTCTTATGGTGAGGACGAGAGTAAAAGCACAAAGGGTGATGCCGTGCACTTGCCTTTGATTTCCTTATTCTTGCTGATAATTGAATTATGGTGTTCTTTACATTTGCCTATTGGTTTTCTGTTATTACTTGATATTCCCCGCTGCATGTTTCCCCCCCTCCCCCCCTCCCCCCCTCCTACCTTTACTTGTAAATTTCTGCCTTTATTTTTGCGTTGTATATGATTTAACTGCTCAGGTTTATTTGGTAGTCTGGATTTAGCCTCATCACTACTTCGCCGAGGTTAGGCTAGGCACTTACCAGCACATGGGGTTGGTTGTACTGATACTACACTCTGCACTGTGTGCAGATCCCGGTGCTATAGCTTTTGGACCACAGTGAGGTTGCTGCCTTCAGTCCAGTGGCGGAGACCGAGGTAGTCCTGCAGGCGTCCGCAGGCCTTGGCGTCTTCTTCTATCTTTCCATTCTGTTTCTTCTATGTATTTCAGAGACAGCTTTGTATTTATCCTTCAGACCATTGTTTGTAGTATTCGTAGACAGTCCGTGACATGTGACACCAATTCTGGGTAGAGTTGTATGTTGGATTCTGCACAAGTATATGGTTAAACTATGAGTTTCGTCTTCCGCATTTCTGTTAATTATAATTATTTCGCATTTGATCACCTGTCATATTGAACTGTTAAAAAGGGCTAAGCAAAAAGGTTAATGAATCTATAATACTCGGCATGCCTAGCTTTCATGAGTAGGCGCCATCACGACTCCCGAGGGTTGGAAATCCGGGTCGTGACAATCTGAATACTGGAAACATGAATGTTATAAAATGACACGTGAGATATTGGGTGTACAACTGTCAATTCTGGTTGCAACTCTAACTCATAAGCTACTTGCGTGATCCTTCGTAGGATCCTATACGGCCTAATGTATCTTGGACTGAGCTACCCTTTTCTTCCCGAATTTTATAACACTTCTCACAGGCGAAACTTTTAGAATTACCCAATCTTCAACATGAAACTCTAGGTATCTACACCGCACGTCAGAATAGAACTTTTGGAGGCTCTGAGCCGTCTTCAGATGCTCTTGAATCAGCTTGACTTTCTCCAGAGTTTGATAGACTAAATCTGGTCCCACCAGCTATGCTTCGCCAACTTCGAACCAACCAATTGGTGATCTATACCTTCACCCATACATAGCTTCGTACGGTGCCATATCAATATTAGAACGGTAGTTGTTATTATAAGCAAACTCAATAAGAGTTAAGTGATCATCCCAATTACCTTTAACATCAAGGACATATCTTCAAGTGTCTGAATAATGCGCTCTGCCTGGCCATCTTTCTGAGGATAAAAACTTGTGCCCAATCCTTTCTGAAAGGACTTATTAAAATTATTGTAAACTGAGCACCACGATATAAAATAATGGAAAATGGAGTCCCATGCAATCAGACAATTTCCTGAATGTATAACTTGGCATAATATTCTGCTGAATATGTGGTCTTTATTGACAAGAAGTGCACTGATTTGGTAAGTCGATCTATAATCACTTAATTAAATCATTCTTTCAAAATGAGCAAGATAAACCTATTATAAAGCCCATATTTACCATCTCCACTCAAGAATATGTGTATTCTATGGTAAAACATTGGGCTTTCTGCTACTCGACTTTCACTTTGCTGATAATTCGGACACTTCGCCACAAAGTCTGCGATGTTCTTTTTCATGTCATTCCACCAATAAATCTCCTTGAGCATGATATTTCTTTGGGGAACCTGGGTGGATAGAATACCTGGAATTATGATCTTCTAACATGATCCCCCCTCTCTAAGTCCGTCTATGTCTAGAACACACAATCTGTCTTGGTACCTCAAAGTACCATCATCTCCCCCTTGTACAAAAGACATCGTCTTATGCTTGTGAATCATCCCTTTCAGCTGCAACAAGTAGGGATCATCAAATTGTTCCTCCTTCACTTTGGCTACTAAGGAGGAACAAGTCCTGTTCTGGACAGCAACTCTACCATCTTCGGAGTTCGAAAGTCGAACTCCTACCTTGGCCAAGCGGTGAACTTCTTTTACCATAGTTCTCTTGTCTGCCTCAATCATGAGCTATACTTCCCATACTTGATTATTTTAAGGTACTTCTAGAAATCACTTCTAGTATTGTTGTGAGGTAAGTATTTGACCAATACTTTGAAGATTAGAGTCTCGTGCAATGGCATTAACCTCGTGATACATGGGCATGATTGTATAGTTTTTATATCTCATGCTAACTATGCGGGTTTCAAATATCCAACAAGAGTTAATGACGATTTTAACATCTCCCCTTAGACCAAAAGGTTAAGGTCTTGTACTTGCGGATCCCTCTCTTTTGATGGGATCTAAACAAATTTCCTTATCTTCTGCAATTCTTTGCACTTTACGTCAATGATGACTCATCTTCTAACTTACTTCTAAGAAAGCATCCTTACTAGGAAAAACTAGATTAACTACATAAACAGAAAGCTAATGTATTCACAACAATCATATACAATCTTAATAATTTAACTCTACTCACAATATCAATCTTGGGGAAAACTCTTTTCGATAACTCTTAAAGGCTATTCTTATGTAGTTTGCTCTCTTACTGCCTAGTTGATTTTTTTTCTTCCACTGCCACAGTACTTCGGGTTCAACTTAAACTCTTTGGGTTCTAACACGCGTTCGGTGTTTTAAACTATTACCGACTCACTAGTGATAACTTGGATAAGTAAATCAAATCGTACATCTACTAGCTCTATTGAAATTGCTAATTCACTGTATCTACTCAAAACTTACTTACTATTCTTTTACTAAGTACCTGCTAGCATCATGTTTTCTTATTCTGTTTTGAATAAGTAAAGTGAACCATAAGGTTATTCCTAACTTCCTTCACCATCCGACCCTATCTTACGGTAGCATACTATCCTTTTTTTTAGCTATGCACATGGATCACACTTGGGGAAATTCATCTGTCTTAAACGAAATTGGAATCTCTAACCCCCAAACTATCCATAAACTTCAAAATCATATCAGACTATAAACATAAAACACTTAGTCACATAAACTAAGGGAGAACTGTCATATCTTTTATCTCACAATAATAGTTGCTTCACATAGTAACTTACCAACATGGTACTTTCTACTTCTAATTTGAATAAATATGAACACCTTAAAATCATTCTCTGAAATTCTATATTGGCTACTCATGGTTCTCATTTCGTACATTGTATCTTTTTAGTCATATGCATGAGTCGTAAGAAAACACATCTTTGGTCTTAGCAAACATTTCTGACTCCTATGTATTTTTCCTGTAGTGTCACGACCAAAAATTCAACTAGTCGTGATGGCACCAAACCCAACCCGCTAGGTAAGCCAATTAACAACTATCCAATTCCAATGAATTTTAATATGACAATTAAGTAAAAGAAAATATCTTAATCTTATACATTCCCCAAGGACTGGTAGTACAAATCATGAGCGTCTAAGATTTAGATTTACAAAGAAGGTATGAAATAAAGTACATCATTTGTTTGAAATATACATGAACAGATCTTTCATAGGTCTAGAGCTACCATGAACAAGAGGCAGTTATAACCGGAATGCATGTACATCTTCAAAGAACATAGAACCATCAGCATCCTACATTTTCATGCTAGGTGTAGAAGTGTAGTATGAGTACAACCGACCCCATGTACTCAATAAGTAACAAACTTAACCTTAGGTTGAAAGTAGTGACGAGCTGGAACAGAGGCCGGAGTCCAACACCAATAGCCAACAACAGTTCATAACAACATAATAATAATGGTACAAGAAACATACTCAGATATAAGATGTTCAACTCGTTCACAGTTCCGGAAAATGGGCATGCTTTTCAGGTTTATCAGCGAAAATCCAATTCTTTTACCGAAATCACCAAAATATGAGTAGGTTCGTAAAACTATGATTTTTCCCAAAACTTTTCAACAATAATTAAGATGTTTCATTTTTCAGATAGCATGAGGAATATACATTTTTAAGATGTTTCATTTTTCAGATAGCATGAGGAATATATATATCAACTGACAGTCAGTCAATCAGTACTGCATAAGGCCAATCCAGCCTAGGGGAAGATCCATCCCCAAATATAAATGATTCGGGCAAGAACCATGCCCAGGGAAGATCCATCCCTCAATATAAATCAATTGCGCTTACTGGGCGTGTGTACAAACTCCGGAGGGGCTCCTTCAGCACAAGAATTATAACCAGCCAATCATGGCGTAAATCAATAACATATGTTACGGCATGCAGCCCGCTCTCATCATAAATCAATATCCTCATAATTAGGTCCTCGGCATCGCTCAGTCATCTAATTCGCCAATATCTCGGGCTCAAAATATCATGAAACTAGCCCAAAAATGATGATGTGATGCATCAATAGATAGCAACAGAGACTGAGATATGGTATGCAATGGATAAATATGACTGAGTACGAAACTTCAATTTAAACATATAACTCAACAACATAAACGACCTCAGTGGGTCTCAATAATAGCAATATGCCTAAGCATGATTTCTAGCATGAATTACAGCTTAGGTGCTCTAACACATAGAGTATAGTGAAATATTTAGAGAAGATAGCTGCACAGTTCCATGGAATCGACTAAATCACAATTCATACGGTGCACGCCCACACGCCCTTCACCTAGCATGCGCGTCACTTCAGCATCAATCACATAACATTCAAATTCGGGGTTTCATACCCTCAACACCATGTTTAGAAGTGTTTCTTACCTCGAACAAGCCAAATCCAATATCGAGCAAGCCAAACGATGCTCCAAAAATATCATCCCGCACGTATCAACCTCTGAACGGCTTGAAATTAGACAAGAGCAACTCAAATACATCAAATAGAGCCCAGGGAAACAATTCCAAATGATAAAGGTCGAAACCTTAATTAATACCCAAAACCGGCCAAAAGTCACACCGGGCCCGTACCTCGAAACTTGACAAAACTTATAAAATCTGACAACCCATTCGATTACGAGTCCAACCATACTAGTTTCACTCAAATCCTACTCCGAATCGATGTTTAAAACACAAAAATTTGCTATATGAAGTTTAAGGAAAAAACCCAATTTCTCCTTAAAATTCATCAACCAATTGCCGAAAGTGAGAATAGATTCATGAAATAAAATCTAAACCAAGTGTAGAACACTTACCCCAATCCTCGTTATGAAAATTGCTTCAAAATTTGCCTCAATCCGAGTCCCACATCTCAAAATATGATAAAAGAACCAAAACCTAGATTTATAGAATCTGCCTAGCAATTTTGCACCTGCGATAAATTAGCTGCTTTTGCGGCGTCGCATTTGCGACAGAAATCACGCTTCTGTGGAGAAGCACTGGAGGCCTGCCTTCATACATGCGGTAAAAACTCCACTTCTGCGCACACGCATGTGCAAGTCTAAATTGTGCTTCTGCGCTGGCATTCGCTTCTGCGCCCAAACACCTCGCATCTGCGCCTTCGCAGAAGCAAACAAACCTCCGCTTCTGCGAACTTCTGCTCCCAGCAGCACTCCCTC
Organism: Nicotiana attenuata; assembly: GCF_001879085.1. NCBI lineage: Eukaryota > Viridiplantae > Streptophyta > Magnoliopsida > Solanales > Solanaceae > Nicotiana > Nicotiana attenuata. The sequence continues at coordinate 36,558 of NW_017671008.1, forward strand.
TTCTGTGATTCCACTACCGCTTTTTCGGCTCGGCGCCTGCACCCATGGTTCCACAGGTGCGGTCACACCAGAAGCCCTGCCAAACTAGCCCAGCCAAAAATGATTCAATCAAACCGAACCTCGTCCGAAACTCATCTGAGGCACTCGGGACCCCCTCCAAATACACCAACAAGTACCATAACATAATGCGGACCTACTCGAAGTCTCAAATCACACATAACAACGTCAAAACGACAAATCGCACCTCAATTCGAACTTGGATGACCTTTGAACTTTCAACTTCCAAAACTCGCGCTACATCAAGTCAAATCAACTCGGAATAAACTCAAATTTTGCACAAAAGTCCCAAATGACATAACAAAGCTATTACAATTCCCGTAATCACAATCTGAACCCGATATCCTCAAAGTAAACTTCCGATCAAACTTATGAACTTTCCAAAACTTCAAATTTCAAACTTCCGCCAATTAGTGTTGAATCCTTCCAGAAATATTCAAATGCAAATTCGGGCATACACCCTAGTCAAAAATCAACATCCGGAAGGAACCGTCGAATCTCCAATCCAAGGTCAGATATTAAAAAGTCAAACTTGGTCAACTCTTCCAACTTAAAGCTTCAATCATGACGTTCATTTTTCCAAATCAATTCCGAATAACCTGAACCGATGATTCACACAAGTCATAATACATAATATGATGCTGCTCAAGACTTCAAATGGATGAACGAGATACAAATGCTCAAAATAACCGGTCGGGTCGTTATGTTAGGCTCTTTTCTGTCCATTCTATGCCTGTTGCGGTTAAATTCTTAATTATTACATTGTGGGGTCTAATATCTAAACTATCATCTTCCCACATGTGGCTTCATTTCCAAGAATTAAAATTAAAGTGTTCTATGAGGTAAAACACATACGGATACACTATGATATACAAACTTGTGCTTCAGATCATTTTATAAATCACTTCATGCACCGTATGACGAGTCTTGTGTCTTAATCCGGACCAAAAACATGCAAAGGGTTCGCTATTTTCACTATTACTTACATTTTCTTTTTGCACCCATAGGAATCACTCTATACTCACAAGTCACTAGAATTTGGATACACTGAAAATTAAAGATCTAGAAACTAAATAGCTGACTTTTGGCATACCGAATAACCATAAACCTACTAACTGAAAGACCGTATAACTAGTAATTGAGGTAAAATGATAACCATAAAATATGATAACTACTTTTGTACTTTCTAATTAGGTTATGCTCTAATCTATACTACTATCCATTGCATCCCACTTTCAATATCCTCTCAAGTCTTATTTGTTACCAACTTGTACTCCATAATTATACCCAATGGGCAATCATCGTTTCTAGAACCTTGGGTTCTTCTTGCTCATCGCTTGGGCATTTGATATGTCTACCCTGGTTTGCATTTGGATTTTTCTAGAAGGTTTCGACACATTTGGCGAAAGTTGGAAATTTGAAGGTTTGGAATATTTATAAGTTTGATCGGGAGTTGACTTTGATGATATCGGGTTCAGATTATGGTTTCGGGAATTTGAATAGCTTCGTTATGTCATTTGTGACTTGTGTGCAAAATTTGAGGTCATTCCAAGTTGATTTGATAAGGTTCAGCACGAGTTTTGGAAATTGAAAGAACCAAAGTTCATTAAGTTCGATTTGAGGCGCGATTCATGACTTTGATGTTGTTATGCGTGATTTGAGACCTTGATTAGGTCCGTGTTATGTTATGGAACTTTTTGGAATATTTAGATGGGGTCTCGAGGGGCTCGGGCGTGATTCGGATTGTTTTCGGACCATTTTTCTTCATTTTGGCATTGCTGGTTTCTGTTGATGTCTGGTGCACCAAATGTTCTTCACGATTGGGAAGTAGGAGGTGCGGTCGCGTAGAGGAATATCTGGAGTTGCGTATTGCTTATTCGCATTCGCGAATATTCATCTGTGTTCGCTTAGGTTGCTGGAGATTTAGAATCACGATCGCGAAAGTGTGTATGCGTTTGCAGTGTAGAGTTGAGCTGGGCAGGTCTTCATGACTTTTTCATCGCGTTCGCGATCCTGGGGCAGCATTCACGTAGAGACGTTTCGAGGCTGAGCATTTTGTGCTTTGCGATCGCGAAGCTTGTTCCGCGACTGCGTAGCTTATTTCTAGGACAGTGCGTATTTCTTGTTCGTGATCGCGATGGTATTTTCACGATAACGATTCATTAATTCATCCAATGATTATAAGTACTCTATTTTCGGGGGTTTCGGCCATTTTAGCATATTTGGAGCTAAGGATCTTTTATTGAGACGATTTTTGAAGCGATTTTTCACCATATGGATTGGGGTAAGTGTTCTTTGATGACGTCCAAATCCACTACTAAAAAGTAAATGGACACGGTCGCCTGCAATATAATTTACCCAACTATGAGTCGGGGTCGAATCCCACAGAGAACAATATGTAAGTGATTAGGAATGTAAGAGAATTATCACTTGTTATGCAATGCCAAACACTTAGAATTTTTTTTGAGAATATTTATATCTAAATGCGGAAATATAAACTAACCTAGAAAGAAAGTAAAATTATCAGTGGCTACAAGTATGGATAAACGGGGAATTACACTCAAGTAACGATCCAAAATATTTTACGATTTTACAAATATGAGCAAGTTTATGTTAATTTGCCTCGGGTAATAATCTATATTAGCTTATTCTAAAGACTAACAAGACTTCCTAATTGAATTATCCCTAAAATAATTAGGAGATTAAGCACACCCGATTATGGCTACAAGTAGTTCAATCCTATCCCTAGGTAGAATCTATAAAATGGGGGTTAAAGCCTGAAGTTCTTGTTAATTAATCTTTCCCAACCCCAAATAATCTTTCCCAAAATTAATTCGAAGTTAATGGGCGAGTCCTAGGGTTAGCTAATCCCTTTGGAAACATTAAAGAACAAGAATAATTTTAAAATAACAATAAATCACTTCATAAAAGATAAAAAACCATTCAATACATAAGCACAACAAGATATTTAATCCACACTTTAATTATGAATATTCCCATAAACAAGATTCAAGTGTTGAAATAAATACTACTCCCTTAGATATTAATACAAAGCAAGGAAATGAAGAAATGAGCACAAATGAGTAAGAAATTCTTAACCAAAAGCTTCAAATCTTCAAAACCCAAGTGTATGTGCAAAAACCCTAGCTTCCAAACTTGTTCTCTCTAATCTAAAGACTGAAAATTTAGCCAAAGATGTCCAAAAAAGATCTGTTTCCAATAGGCTAGGTCGTGTATTAAAGGGTTTGGGGGTCAAAATGTGAAATGCCAAAACTGCCCAGATTTCAGCCCAGTTTTTATGAATCGCGATCGCGTAAATAGGCCTGCGTTCACGTAGAGTACTGATGCAAAGCATAGCAATTGCAAACCGGATCACACGTTCGTGTAGATCACCTGAGAACCACTGACCAGCTTCTTCTTCGCGTTCGTAGAATTGGCCCTGCGTTCGCGATACATAATTTCCTAGACCACTGCGATCGCATGTCGAAGTTCGCGATCGCGAAGAGCATATTCTAGCAGCAGTCCATTTTTCCCAGTTTAACACATTTTGACTTGTTTTCTTCCTTATCTTCTCTAAATCACTTGATACATGAAATATGCCAATAAAGCACGGAAAATGCCTTAGTTTGTCAACAAAATTATACAAAAACCTATGTATCAAGAGAAGATAAGTTGGTAAAATACCAACTTATCATTCTCTACTTAGTTTTCGTTATATTTCATGAATCTATCCTCGTTTTTGGCATTTGGTTGATGATTCTAAAAGAGAAATTGGGAGTTTTTGTCTAAAATTTCATAAACTGACTTTTCATGTTTTGAGCGGTCATTCAAAGTCGGATTTGAGTGAAACTAGTATGGTTATACTCGTAATTGAATGGGTTGTCAAATTCTCTGAGTTTTGTCGGGTTTCAAGGTGCGTGCCTAGGTTTGACTTTATGGTTGACTTCGGGCTTTGGAATAAAGATTCTACCTTTATCGATTGGGTTTGTTTCCTTTGGCATTATTTGATGTTCTTCAGTTACTTTTTGCTAGTTTCAAGCCGTTCGGAGGTCGGTATGTGCGTGATAGAATTTTGGAGTATCATTTGGCTTGCTCGGTATTGGATTCAGCTTGTTCGAGGTAAGTAACACTTCTAAACATGGTGATGAGGGTATGAACCCCTGAGTATACGTGGTATGTGTTTGGTGTTAAGGTGACGCACATGCTAGGTGGCAGGTGTGGGGGCATGCACCGTGTGAATTGTGACTAGGTTGATTCTGTGGTACTGTGTAGATACCTAATCTTGTTGTTATCCATGAAATTTCTACGTGCTAGAGTAATTGAGTTGTGATCCATGTTAGAAATCATGTTTAGGCTATATTCTTGTTCTGTTGGGACTCACTGAGGTCATTTCTGTTGTTGAGTTATTTGCTTAAATTGCGATAACATACTCAGACATATTCATTCATTTATCATATCTCAGTCTTTGTTATCATTTGTTATCACATCATGTTATCATTGTTTTGGCTTATTGGCATAAGATTTGTGAACCCAAGAGACTGCAGAGATTGATGACTGGGTAAGGTCGAGGGCCTGTTTGTGAGTGATATTGATGGGGGCGGCACGCCTCAACAGGTACTATTGACTCATGATGGGATTGAGCTGCACGCCGCAGCAGGTACTATTGACTCATGATGGGATCGGGCTACGTATCGCAGTGGGTACTATTAATTCATGATGGGATCGGGTTGTGTGTCGCAACAGGTCTTATTAGCGCTTGGGTAGGATCCACCTCTCTAGAGTCTGACATATCAGCAGGGAGCGCAGTTGTTATTGATTCATGATAGGAGTGGCCTACGCGCCGTAGCAGGTACCGTACCATGCGGAGTGGCTGAGTGCGGAGTGATTGAGCGTGACTAGCTGCAGTGCGAGACAATGAGAATGAGTACTCTGAGAGTATGAGTGGATGAGTTCATCACTGTGATGCATTGCATTGACGTGTATATTTGTCATATAGGCCTAGAGATGCACTTCCTCATCCTACACGGTATTATGGCATGCATGACTTCACATGCACAATGACATGTAGGCATAGATATGTACTTTCCCCATGCTATCAGAGATTGAAACATCTTATCTGTTGTTGAAAGTTTTTGGGAAAAATCACAGATTTTTGAGAACTCATTTTTTGGTGACTTCAGTGAAAGATTTGGATTTTACTGTTATACTTGAAGTATGCCTATTTTTTCGTAACTATGAACGAGCAGAGCATCATATCTTTGAGTTGTTTCTTGTACTACTTTCATCATATTGTTATGAGTTATTGTTGGCTATTGGTGTTGGACTCTGACCATTCTCCAAGCTCGTCAGTGCTTTCCACCTAAGGTTTGGTTTGTTACTTATTGAGTACATGGGGTAAGTTGTACTCATACTACACTTGTGCACCTTGCGTGCAGATTTTGGATGTTGATTTCCTGTGTTTGGCGGGAGTTGGCATTGAAGATGTACCTGCGTTCCGGTCATGGCTACCTCTTGTTCTTGGTAGCTTTAGAGTTATTAATCTATTCATGTATATTTCAAACAGTTGATGTAATTATTTCATACCAGCTTTGTAAACTCTAAATCTTAGCAACTAACTATTTGTACTACCAGTCCTTGTGAACGGTATAAAAATTTAGTTATTTCATCATTTATTTTCTCAATAAATCTCATTTGAATTGGATTGTTGCTGATTGGCTTACCTAGCGGGTTGGGTTAGGTGCCATCACGACTAGTTGGATTTTGGGTCATGATAAGTTGGTATCAGAGCTCTAGGTTCATGGGTTCTACAAGTCATGAGCAAGTGTCTAGTAGAGTCTTGCAGATCGGTATGATGACGTCATACCTATCTTTGAGAGGCTATAGGACATTTAGGATAAACTTCCCATCTTTCTTTCTTTAGCGTGCGGCATTGATTCAGCTTGAAGATTAACTTTTTGAATTCCTTCCACTCACTAGTATGCTTATGTGAGCGCTTGGTATCAGCTGTGCATCGAAGTCTTGTGATTCCATGGATAAGGTACGAGATGTGTTCTTTTTTGTTTGGAGTTGGGCCAGTCTGGATGACTTGAGGTCGAGTTTTTACCGGCATGTATTTTTGGACTTCTACCGGTAGTGTCCCTAGGAGTGGGCTTATCGCTGGTGAGTGGTTGGATAGTTATATGAAGAGTATGATGTGATTGCAAGTGTGTTTATGGATTAGATGTGATGAGAAGGATCTGTTTGGGATGTGAAAAGGACTATTCGATTTTTGATTTCTGTCTTGATGTTTTGTACAATCTCGAGTTATTAGCGTGTTGAGGGAAGTTTCATGTTATTTCAGTTGTGGAAGTAGATTCTCATGTCTTGTCGATGAGTTCAGACTCAGGGAGATTAAGTAATTAGATATTAGTTGTGGCTATGAAAGGGTATAGACAGATGTCAGTTTGAGGCTAAGTAGGTGGGTTGTTACCTCGGAGTAATCTACGGATGTGTGATCTTTATGATGTTGTGTGTGTTGACACTCAATTTTTCCCTATATATTTTTTCAATATGCAAAATACTTTTAAAATAGCGTATATACGCATATATAAGTATATTCAAGCGTTTTATGATTTTTTCATAATTTTTAAAGATTTAAATTGATTTATTTTCCCCTTTTGTTATCTATAAAATCTCAATAATTACTTCCAAGATTATCATTTTTGTAATTCATCTATTGTATTCTCATATTTATGCTAAAATGTATCCAAGAAAATTTTTGCACATGTTTACAAATTTATTTAGTATTTTTAAGCTAAATTGCATATAATTGCAATATGAGCCTCTTTTATGATTTAATTGCATTTATGTTCACAAAATTAGGTCTGGTATTTCTAAATAATTAAATATGTATTATAAATCATTTTAGTACCTTTAATTTATTTATAGAAATTATTTTATTATTTTTTGTAAATAAAATAGGAAAATTGGCTATTTAAATGTTAGCCCCATTTATTTTGATTATAGCCTAAATTGGACCCTAATCTAAACCCAATTACCGTGGCCCAAATCCTACCAAAACCCCGAGCCAATTCCCATTCAAATCGACCCACAACATATTTAAATGACCTACCCGGACTCCCACCTAATCCCAGCCGTTGATCGTTTAGATCAACGGCTCCCATTACTACCTTCCTTTTTTAACCCCAACTAACCCCTAAACCTAATCGCTTCTTACCTACAGCCGCCCTTGAATCCCCTTCTCTCTCAATTCTCTCTGAGACTCCATCAAACCCTAGCCGCCGCCACCCTAATCCACCCTAATCCGCCCTAACCTATGGCCTTCCAAGGTCATCGGAGACTTATGACCGGCCTTCCATGGCTCCTTTGTGTTTGTTCTCATGATTTCAAAGCAAGACCATGAAGGACTCTAGTCCAGCCTTTGTTCGATTTTAGTTCATGGCTGTTCTCTGGTCATCTGTGGCGTTTCTCCGGCCAACTATGGCCATTCAAGTCAGACATTTGACTTTTCTGCTTAGTTCAATAGCTTTCATGGCCTTTCTCATCATTTGGGGTCCCTATGAAACCCTAAGCTCTAAGGTTCTCTCGATTTCTTTTAGATCTGCTTCAGGTCTATGTTTGCTTTGAATTTCTAAATGTTTTCTCGAAGTTTCTTTTAAGACGCTGCTTCCAAAACCTTTTATCTTTTAGAGTTTTCCTGTTAAGTTATTTCGAAACTTTCTTTGATTTTTGACCTGTTCTGCTATGTTTACTCGTATTGTTCCCCTCTCTGAGTTTGCATGATAAAAACCCTGATGTCTTCTGAGTTTTCTTAGTCCATTTGTATTTATTTGTTTGATTTACTTGTTTATTATCTCTAGGCTCGATTGGTTTCGAAACCCTAATTTATTTGGGGTCTATTTGAGTTTCTGAAAATGCTTGTGCAGTTCATCTGTTTGAAGTTGCTCGACTTGATGTGAAATTATTTTGTTTCAGCATCTAGTTCTTTATGTGATTCTGGTTTCTTGCTACTCGACTATACTTTTTCATAAGGGCTTTTCACTTGACCCTTTGCATGCTTCTAATACTCTCTCTTTTCTCTATTACTAAGTCAATGAAGTGGACCTGTGTGACTATCATGTTTCGAAGGTTTGCTAACTTTGTGTTGTTATTGCATGCTACTTCTCTTTGCTATAGATTGGCCTCGCATGTCTAATGTTTGTGCACTCTATTTATATGCTGAATTTCTTTCTTGACTGATCTTCCATCTTGGACTGATTTCAAACCTTTGTTTTGTGAAATTCTGATTTCATTCGTCTAATTGATTCTTTTCTTTGTCTTGCCTTACTGAATCCCTTCCCAAAATTAGTATATTCCTGTTCTTAGACTTGATTACTTAATCAATATTTTTACTGCTTCTTTTATGGCAACAGCCAGTTTACCTACAAATTGATTTCTTTCCTTATTATGAGCCTGTTAGTATCCGTTAAGCGGTGATTCCTTAATTAAAGGGAATCACTTGTGTTGGTTGATTCTGATTGTGATTATTTCCATGTTTGTGCCAAAGCATTACTTATTACCTTATTCCTCACCTGTTCTCAAAACAATAAATACCCCACCTTCTTTTCTTTCGAAGATACGGACAATTTATGTTCTGAACACACACTTACACTCAAAACTCTCTCTTGCTTATTGCTACTTGTGCTACTGCCTGTTTAGCCAGCTGAAAGCCAAGGCTATACTTTGATGTCCTGCTTACTTTTCTTTACTGCACTTTGCTTCTTTGACTGGTATGTTCTGATTAATTTTCAGCATCAACAACAACATGTTTCTTTACTATTTCTTTCATTCCTGTTTGCCTTTTGTTTGTATCTAAATAAGTTCCATCATTGAGCATGCTGTATTCTGCCTTTTCTGTTTTCAATTGATGGTTTTGTTATTTACTTATCATGGCTTGTGAACCTTAAATCCTCACCCCCAATGTGTTTGGTATCTGTTGTTGGTTTGGGCATGACAGCATTGAACATTGCTGTCCATGAACCAGACTTGATCCCTCTAGGATCATAACCCCCCATGTTCTCTCTAATTGTTGTATGTTCTGGTTGCCTTATAGGCATGCCAGCATCTTCTATTGATGTACATGCTTAAAGCTGACCTTTGTCTAAGTACATAGGCTCTTTGAAATCTCAACCCCTGACCCCTCTTTGTATGAAGTTATCAACTCTGTATTTTGATTCACCCTTTACCCCTTTCCTTTTCCCCCTCTGTTTTTAAACTCTATTCTAGCACTTCCACTATCTACTTAGAACTTAAGGTCTGCCCCCCTTATGTGAGCCTTGCCTTGGGACCCATGTGCTCCCTCTCAACTTGGACACACAAGGGCTGGCATTTCCACACTACACTCATCTCTATCTTATTAATGCAACTTGGGTGTGAGCACTGCCCGGGGTCCTTTTGAGACCCTTAGGGAACTTTGACACACTCAAGTCTGAGAAAGGCTTTGAAGCAATGGCATCTTAAGGCAGTTTACTCTATAGCTCAGGGAGGAACCAAGAATCAGGCTTCCTCTGCTTGAATCTTTTATGTATTGTTCTGATGTAATTCGGTATTTCCGGTTTGTAATAATTTGTAATAAACAGCGGGGATGGCTAGTGAAAAGGGGTGGATAATCATGCATGTCAAGGGTAGAAAATATGCCTATAGGACTACTTTTACTTTTGCATATCCATTGAATTTAGAAATCATGCCTATAGGACTTGCGATTCTGCATGTGTAATTCTGCAATTTAGAAAGCATGCTTATAGGACTTTAGATTCTGCATTTTTAATTCTGCACAATAGAAATCATGTCTATAGGATCTGTTGTTATGTTTACCTCTGCATTTTAGATATCATGCTATTAGGATCTAAATGGTTAAAATCAGATATAATTAAAATCAGTACCCCTTCGTAGAATCATGCCTATACGGATCCCTAAAGCAAGTAAACAAAAAATTTGGTTCGTTTCTATTCACACTCAATGGTAGATATCATGTCCATAAGGTTTAAAATCAGCAACAGTAGATACCATCGCCTGAGGAAATTGAAACTAGTCTAATTTTGAAATCAGTCTATTCTGAACCAGTGCTTAAGTAACTTAGTCTCTCCTTGTTAACACAATTTAGCAAGCATGCCTATAGGTTTTCAAACCATTCGTTTTAAGCTGTGACCATGTAAAGAATCAGTAATAGATGGATGTCCCTAAGAGTTCCCCTAAACACTTAGGCAAGCCTTAGGGAGTAATAATAATAAAACTAAACTCGCTTCCGTTATTTGTTTAAGTGCTACAACCAGTAGGCAGGCCTGATTCGTGCTTCCTAACTGAGTCATGTAATAGACCAAGACTACTATAACAACAATGATCTCTTCCCTCAAGTATTTTTTTTAGAATCAGACCTTACTTATTTGTTTAAGTCATGCTATTGGATTATTTTGTTTGAGGAGGTATACTTGAGCCTTGTGTGTTTATGTGCTTCCCCTTGAATGTGCAGTCTTTTATATGTTTTGTATGTCGCCTTAGATTTTTACCTTTGAAACCTCAAGTCTGCCTAATATCCTTCCCTTTTAGGATTATTAGTCCTAGGTGCCTCCGGGACTGATAGGAATGGGACGGGTAATAGCATGCAATATCAATCGAGACCAATCCACGCTTTAATACCTTAACGGGTGGTAAGGGTAGGATATGATGACCGGTGCGCTGATACCACGTGTAGCCCCTCTTTCGAGGAGTGATTACCGGGTATTGCATTGATGTGATCCATATTATGAATAAACCTAGGACCCCCTTTCCCTTTCTTTTTTTGTCTCAAAAAATATTTTGACTTCTTTTCAAAAAATCACCCTTTTAATAACTGCTCTTTCATACTTTGTTTACTTCCAAGCATTTGTGTATTAAATCCCCTCTTACTTGAGCCTTATCTGCTTACATGTTAATTGCACAAATTCAGAAAGAACTATCTGGCCGGGTGTCGAAGCCCCCTTTTTCTTTAAAAGGGCGAAATCGGGTTTACGACATTTGGGAGGACAACTCTCTTCCCTTTTGGGAATTGGGTTTTGGAGTTTGAAGAGTCGCCACCTCATGATTAAGTGCATTAGGACACTAAGAAGGGTTTGAGTTGAATAACTAGAGTTTGGGTAAGGGCTAGAAATTAACTCGAGGGGAAGGTGTTAGGCACCCCTCAAGATCCACTAGTGTGGCTCCCGGCCATGCTACAATTGTGACTTTAAAGCAAGTAAGCATACAAGACAATTTCAGATAAAGACTGCAAGTAGGTATGCATAACGATTACTAAACATGCTGAAATTTGAATAGGTGACTTCCTAGTTATTGGCAAGAATGTCTAAATGCAGAAAAATAGGATCAAGTAATGAATACAAATTATCAAACAAGGAAGGGAATGACCAGAAAATTTTAGAGGAAAGGGCAGTGCAAAAATTAAAGGGGGAATTTTAATGACTGAAACGAAATGCAGAATTCTGAAAATTGACAATCTAAAAATAATTACATAAAGGAAAAGGGGGTCCTAGGTTTGTAAAATACATGGATCATCCACGCAACACACGGTAACCGATCGTACGCGTGGTGTTATCGCGTGATCATCATCTCCATGTCTACCTTTTCCCACCCCGTTAAGGTATTAAAGCGCGGAATAGTATCGTTACTTATTGCATGCTATTACCCGTCCCGATCCTATCAGTTCCGGAGGCATTGGAACTACTTGTCCTAAAGGGAAGAGAATTGGGGTTTTTCAAAAGTTCAAGAAAGGATAAAAATCTAGGCGACAATCAAAACATATAGTCAAATAGAGGGAGACAAACAGCAATTAGGGCTCAGACAGGCCTCCTCACTTAAATGCAAATATATAGCATGACATCAGATACTGGTTAGGTCTTTAATTAAGCTTAACAAAGGAAGGGTGGCTGATATATCACATATTTTCAGATAAGAAGTCCAAATTAGACTTTCCTGCTGGCTGTAATTATTAAAGATTGGTGTAGTTAGTTAATTACCTAGTGGCTTGCCTAGGTGAGGTCTGTAATCATGATATCTAACAATGCAGAAGGCGTACTGATTTTAAAGGAGGCTTATTGATTTTAGAAACAAACAAAAGTCCGGCAGATGTTAAAACGACTTTACCACTAATTCTAGACTTACAAGCGAGATGGACATTTCAGATTTAGTTAGTTATTCCTATAGGCATGCTCTCTAAGCGTGATTGATTTTAAAACATTTGTAAGAGTGCAGGATTCCTATAGACATGGTATCTAGAGTGCATTTTGTTATTTGGGCCTACAAATCGTTTGCCTAGTGATAAATGATGTGCAGAAGTGCAGAAAACCCTATAGTCATGGTCTCTATATGCAGGAGTGAATAAACTTATGGACATGATTTCTAAATGCAGATGTAAATAAACATACAGACATGATTTCTAAATGTATATGTGAATGAACTTATGGACATTATTTCTAAATGTAGATGTGAATAAACATATAGACGTGATTTCTAAATGTATAATGAAATGACCTATAAGCAGGATATCTATATGCTGATACATAAACGAAGATGATGTGATTTCAGGAATAAAACCTAAAGCATGATATCTACCCCACATGCATAACATGAGAGACCCTCCCCTTTTTTACTATACGCCCCATAGTTATTACAAAGTTATTACAACTTGAATGAATCCAGAAAAAGTAAATTACATCAAAAATTAAAATTCCAACTAAGGAGAGCCTAATTCAAACTCCTGGACCAACTTCCAAAGAGCAGATTTCCAAAGCCTTTCTCTTATCTGGGATGTGTCAAAGTTCCAAGGAGCTTCACGAACTCTAGGCAATGCTTACACCCCAAATACCATTACAGAATCATAGTGCGGTGTGGAAGGGCCAACCCTCAAATGTCCAAGTTCAGAGGGAGCTCAAGGTCCCAAAGAAAGGCTCATATGAGGGGGGCAGAACTTAGAGTCTAGGAGTAAGTGTAAGTGCAATAGGGGAGATTAGGGAAGGCCATGGCAGGCTGGTGGTCATGCCCAGCAATTGGGATGCTGACACACCCCTGACCAGCCTGTCAGCTTTAAATAGGGGAGTTAGGACCTATTGAAGGTCGAGTTCAGCCCTGGACAGCAATTTGGGTGCTGCCAAGTCATGAACTTTACCTCGGCATACATAGGGAATGGGGTATAGGGGTTCATAACAGAAACAGGGTACAAAGAAAGAGCAGGCAAAGGGCATACCCAGCAATGAGACATACTGGCACACTCTCCAGCCTAACTAGAGGCTAGGGGGTCAAAACTCAGTTCATGGACAACAATTCTTGTTGCCATGCCCTAAGTCCCCACTCACAAACACACAGGGGGGTAATGGGATAGGGAACAAGTGTTCACAAGAAAGAGAATCAGGCAGTAGCATATAGGCATATTAAGTTAAATGCTAAACTTTACAGAGAAAAGAAAATTGACATGGATACAAGGACTGTTAATAAAACACATTGGGATGGTGCTGAAAAATTAATTTAGGACATACCAGTTTCACAGAGACAAGTAAAGAGAGAGCAGTAGTCTTGTAAAAATCCAATGTGCAAACAAGAAGCAAGAATACTCTAAGTATGCATTCAGAAGAGAATTGTGAAATTGTATAGTATGAAGTGTGTTTTTAATCGTGTTCTCGTGTGTGTTTTGTGAAAGAGGGTCGTGTATTTATGGTGTGAAATTCATGAGAAAATAAGCTAAGAAAATAATAGAAGCCTGATTGTCAATCAATTACATAAGACTCCCCTTAATTAAGGGATTCAGATTCAAACGGTACAAACTAATTAAGGAAAGAAATTAAACAAACCTTTTGCAAAGTAGCAAATCAGAGGCAAGTACATGGAAGTTATTTAAGGACAGGGTCTTGACAGTACATGGTTTATGCAAATAAGGCAACAGAATCATTTGACAGCCAGTAAATCACAAAGGTCTGAAATTTGGTATGAGTGAACCAAGTCACAAAAATAAATAAGGGTTTTACCTAAGCCAAATCATCTAGGGAATCAGTAAAAGATGGAAGGAAAGTCAATCAAGCTATATTCAGAAGGAGGTTTACGCTAATTGCAAATTTAAAGACCAATTGGAGGAAAATGCAATCANACTTGAAGAGAAATCCCTTGCAACCCAAGGGAACTGGACTAGGATTCACATTGAATCCGAACCAGTATAAAAATTTCTGGTGTCTTTAAATTTTTGCATTTACTTTCTGCTTATTACCTCGAATTACTATATCTGCAAGATTGCCATATTTAGTCGACTACTTAAGTTTTAAGTCAACTTGTTAAGGATTAACTTTAATTATCTACAATTCACCCCCCCCCCCCCTTGTACTTTCAATTGGTATCAGAGCAAGGCTCACACTCTTGTTTTCTGCTTAAGAGCTTGTGAGAAAAAGATCATGGCAAATCATGTTACGATAGGAGCTCTCTTTCAAGAAGGTACTTCACAAGTAAGGCCACCTTACTTCAATGGACAACATTTCTCCCACTGGAAAATTCGAATGGAAATCTTCACCAAGGCATACGACGTCAAGGTGTGGAGAGTTATCAAGAAGGGTAACTATCCACTGCCTGCCAGCACTCCACCACTCGCTGATCTGATGATATAGACTCATACACAAAGGAACAACTGGAAGCTGTCTAAATAAATCACAAGGCAAGAAATCTGCTTCACATTGAGATAAGTGGTGAAGAATATGAGAAAATATCTAGCTGTGATACAGCCAAAGAGATGTGGGACAAACTTGAGGTTACCTATGAAGGTACCAGCAAAGTAAAGGAAACTCACATCAATATGCTAGTTCACGACTATGAACTGTTCTCAATGAAGGAAGGAGAATCCATCGAAGAAATGTTTGCCAGGTTCAGTAAGATAATCAGCGACTTGAATGCTTTTGGCAAACCTTACACCAATGGCGATCAAGTTAGGAAAATTCTCAAAAGTCTACCAACCACTTGGCAGACCAAAGTGGTCACCCTGGAATCTCAAGATCTTAACAAGTTATCATATGATGAACTTCGAGGAGAGCTCATTGCTTTTGAAAGAACACACCTGAAAAAGACAAATCAAGGGAAGAAAAAGAAAAGTGTTGCATTCAAAACTACTACTGAAGCGGTTGAAATGAAATTGATGATCCTGAAGCCCTACAAGAAGAAATTGCTATGATGTCTAGAAACATGGATGGACTGATGAGAAGATATAGAAATACAAAGAAAGGGAGATTTCCACCAAGAAGATCTAGACAATACAATGAACAAGATAAGAATGATGGAAAATGCTACGAATGTGGAAAATTTGGACACATCCAAGCGGAGTGTCCAGAACTGAAAAGGAAGATCTCTAGAGGATTAAACAAAAACAAATCATTTGGAAGCTGGAGCGATGAGGATGACTCAGACCGTGAAGAAATAGCAAATCTCTGCTTCATGACAATCCTAGAAAATGAGATCAACAAAACTTCAGGATGTCGGACAGATGAAGATGATTCAGACGATGAAAACTGTTTTATGGCAAGAGGAGAAACTAGCGAGGTAAGATCTTATGACTGTGATAGATGTAATGAATTGCAGGACATTCTTGATTCCACCTTAAAAGAGTCTCAAAAAATGATGAATGAGCTTAAGAGACTCACTATGGAAATCAAAGACTGGAAACTCAAACATGAAGTATGTGAAATTGAAAAGGACGTACTTCAAGAAAATTTTGAGGAATTGCAAATGCAGCTTAACAGCTTGCGCAAATCCACCAATCACAGTTCTTTTAGGTCAAACCAGACGACTTACAAGTCAACTGGAAAAGAACCAATCAGAACTAAATCGACCAGTCAGTCGGACCAGTCGACTTACAAGTTAACTAGAACGGAATCAGCTAATCTCATGATAGCTAGTTCCAATGCTTATGAAAGACCTGAAAACGGGTCTGCGGCTAAATGTCACTACTGTAACAAAAGTGGGCATAAATACTCTGGTTGTCAATTTCGTAAATATCATATGTCTGGATGGGTTTGGAAACCTAAAAACTCTGAACCCAGTAACACTAACTCTCCAGGACCCAAGAAAGCTTGGGTACCTAAAAGAAAGTAATTATTATGTATTGCAGGAACACCACAGAATAAGTTGCAAAGGAAAATGGTACCTAGATAGTGCGTGTTCCAGTCACATGACAGGTGACACAAATCTTTTTAAGGAGGTTACAAAGATTGATGGAGGAAGCGTCAAATTTGGAGATGATTCAAGAGGCAAAATAGTTGGAACTGGAATTATTCCTTTCAACAACAACTGCGACATTACTGAGGTATATCTTGTTGATGGACTAAACTACAACCTCCTCAGTATAAGTCAACTCTGTGACTCAGGATATGAGGTAAAGTTTAAGAGAACAGGCTGTGCCATAGAAGACGAATCAGGTAAAATAATTCTTCCTGGAAAAAGGTACGGAAATGTTTACATACTTGATGGATTTGAAAATATAGATGGTCACATTTGCCTAACTTCTATATTTGATGATCCCTGGTTGTGGCACAAAAGACTAGGACATGCCAGCATGCATTTGATTGAAAAATTATCCAAGCATGATTTAGTTATTGGCTTACCTAAACTGAATTTCTCTAGAACTCATATTTGTGATGCATGTCAGATGGGTAAGCAAACTAGAAACTCTTTCAAAAACAAAGACATAGTGTCTACTTCAAAACCGTTGCAATTACTTCATATGGACTTATTTGGACCTACTAGAACTGCTAGCATAGGAGGCAAGAAATATGTTTTTGTTATTGTTGATGACTTTTCACGTTTTACTTGGGTAATTTTCTTATCTCATAAAGATGAAGCCTTAAGAAATTTTGAAGTTTTCTGCAAGAGGATTGAAAGAGAAAAGGGCTATCTGATCTCAAAAATCCAAAGCGATCATGGAGGCGAGTTTGAAAGTAAAGCATTTGAAGATTTCTGTAACGATCAAGGTTACACTCACAATTTCTCCGCACCCCGCTCACCACAGCAAAATGGAGTTGTGGAAAGGAAGAACAGAACACTTCAAGACATGGCAAGAACCATGTTATTAGAACATTCACTCCCAAATCATTTCTGGGCTGAAGGTGTGAGTACTGCGTGTCACATTCTCAACCGTTGTCTCATAAGGCCTATTCCGAAAAAGACTCCCTATGAACTCTGGAAAGGTAAACATCCAAATATCAGTTATTTTCATCCATTTGGAAGCAAGTGCTTCATTCATAACAATGGTAAGGATAATCTTGGAAAATTTGATCCAAGAAGTGATGAAGGTATTTTTCTTGGTTATTCATTAAATAGCAGATCATTCAGAGTCTTTAATAAACGTACTTTATGCGTAGAAGAATCTGTTCATGTTATATTCGATGAAAATAATCCCTTGGTCGAGAAAGGCATTAATGCAGGTGACGAAGATCAAACTCAAGAAGTTCAGGATAAAGGAAAATCACATGAGTCAACTAATCCTGCAGATGTGGTTGAGTCGACTGAACAAGTTAGCAATAAAACTCCAGAACAACGTACGGAGTCGACTACAAGCACTGTTCGACTAAATAAATGGAGAAATGAAACTGAATATCCACAGAAATATATCATAGGAGATCCAAACGAAGGAATGAAAACCAGGGATGCCCTTAAAAAGAAAGCAAATATTGCTTTGATCTCTCAAATAGAGCCAAAAAAGGAAGAGGAAGCTTTGAAGGAATCAAGCTGGGTGAAAGCCATGCAAGAAGAACTAGATCAATTCAGCAAGAATCAAGTATGGAAGCTGATACCCCGACCTGAAAATGTATCCGTCATTGGAACAAAATGGCTGTTCAGGAACAAACTGAACGAAGAAGGACAAGTCATAAGGAACAAAGCCAGATTAGTTGCTCAAGGCTATTCACAACAAGAAGGAGTCGACTACGATGAAACCTTTGCCCCAGTAGCTCGATTAGAGTCTATACGAATCCTGTTAGCTTATGCATCATTTAAGGGATTCAGATTGTTTCAAATGGATGTCAAAAGAGCTTTTCTGAATGGATTCATCGAAGAGGAAGTTTTTGTGAAACAACCTCCAGGCTTTGAAGACTCAAAATTCCCTTATCATGTGTACAAGCTTACTAAGGCCCTATACGGACTGAAACAGGCTCCACGTGCTTGGTATGACAGGTTAAGTACCTTCCTTGTTGATCATGGGTTCACCAGAGGTAAAATTGATACTACTCTATTCATTAAACGATCAACAGAAGGTAATCTTATCATCCAAATTTATGTTGATGATATTATCTTTGGTAGTGCTAACTCTCTTATGTGCAAGGAATTTGCAAACCTCATGCAAAGCGAATTCGAAATGAGCATGATGGGTGAACTCACATTTTTCCTTGGGCTTCAAATTCATCAATCTGAAGAAGGAACCTTCATCTGTCAAACTAAATATACAAAGGAGCTGATCCAAAAATTTGGCATGAGCAATGCAAAATCAATTGGCACTCCTATGAGTCCGACTACAAATTTGGATAAGGACGAACGGGGTACTCCAGTTGATGAAACAAAATATAGAGGAATAATTGGATCACTACTGTATTTGACCGCAAGTCGACCAGATATTATGTTCAGCGTTTGTAAATGTGCCAGGTTTCAGTCGGCTCCCAAGGAGTCACATCTAACTGCTGTAAAAAAGAATTATTCGATATATAATTGGCACAGTATCTTATGGATTATGGTATCCTCGCTCTAACTCGTTTAAATTAGAAGGTTTCTCAGATGCAGATTTAGCAGGTGATAAAGAAGACAGGAAAAGCATGAGTGGCACTTGTCAATTACTAGGAAAGGCTTTAATATCCTGGAACAGTAAAAAGCAAGCATCGGTCACCTTGTCCACTACTGAAGCTGAGTACATTGCCATTGGTCAATGCTGTGCACAACTCCTGTGGATGTCCCATCAATTGGGTGACTATGAACTTTCCTTCAAACCTATACAAATCTTTTGTGATAATTCTAGTGCAATTTGTCTCTCTAAAAATCCCGTGCATCATTCTAGAGAAAAGCATATAGACATTAAACATCATTTTATTAGAGATCATGTTCTTAAAGGTGACATAGAATTAGCTTTTGTTGGCACTTCTGCCCAATTAGCTGATATTTTTACTAAACCATTATTGGAAGAAAGATTTTGTTCTTTGAGAAAATTACTTGGCATCATTTGTTTTTCAAAAAACTCTTAGGACCAAAGTGTTATTTTTCAAAAACTTGTCATAATTACTCTTTTTCAGTGCATTAATTACGCAGTCTGTTTTTCCCTCTCTTTTTATTCTGTTTCCCATTAGTTTGCATTCGAAGTTGGAAAGCCAATCATCACGTCGCTTCGACTGACACTCTTTCCTTTTCTGTACTCAACCGTCAAATCTCTTCTCTTTAAGTTAAGCCTTTTTCGGTCCCTTGCATCTCCACCTTCTTTCTTCAACCTGTACCAACCCTCTCTTCTTCCATGGCAAAATCTTCCAAAAACCCCTCTGCTTCCACCAGAAAAAGTACCCGCTCAAAGGCAAAACCCTCTTCCGCGCCTCCTGAGCAAGTAGACTTAGGGTCTGATCGTTCTGAGGGCTGTGCCTCTTCTCAAGGAGTGTACTCTGAACACTCTCAACTTTTAGGAGAAAAAGCCTCTGGTAAGAGTCCCATGGAGGATCCTCCTGCCTCTTCCACTCCAAAGAAATTGAAGTTCGATTTCTCTGCCTCACTCGATTCCGACCTAAATTTCTGGGACACCCCAAATAGGGATTTCTTTATCTCTCTCAAGGACAAGCCCATCGCCCATGGAAGAGTTGTGGATCTTGATGGTATGGAGTCCCTCAACTGCAAGGTAAAGGATCT
Source organism: Nicotiana attenuata (assembly GCF_001879085.1). Lineage (NCBI taxonomy): Eukaryota > Viridiplantae > Streptophyta > Magnoliopsida > Solanales > Solanaceae > Nicotiana > Nicotiana attenuata. The sequence goes on from NW_017671008.1 coordinate 56,520, forward strand.
TTTCGTGTATCAAGGGTGGGAAACATTTCTCTCTATTTCTCCGCCTAAAGTGTATGAACCCCTTGTCCGTATGTTTTATGCTAATCTTCGTTCTAGTAAACCCGATAGGCTTGAAACTCTTGTTCTTGGTAAACACATTGTTCTTGATTGTGGTCTGTTCGATTCTCTTTTCTTCTGTCGCTGCTCTGGTTTTCCTACCCTCTTTAAGAATGTCTGGCCTGAGAATTTTGAAATCACCTTTGACCAGGCTAAACAGTGTATTGCTGAAAATCCCTCTGAAACTCTTCCCAATCAATTAGGGCCTAGTGATGTGAGCTTTGAAACTCGTTCTACTTTCTGTCCAAAAATGTCCTCACCGTTAACAAAGTAGGTAAAATCATTCCCAACCCTAACGTATTTCCGACGTGGCAATGAGAGCCCTCACTTAAACTACTAACTGGGCAATTTTCAACCCAAATTTTAAAGGTCTATACTCATTTCTTTGACCCAACTATTCTAACCCGTTAGCCTGCCACATGTCCGGTCCCATGGTTATCTTAACCCACCTTTTTAAACCGACCCCCTCCTTTCCTGTTTAGTGTTTACCTCCTCTTCTCTTTCCTCTTCATTAATGACTAGTTGGGTACCTCTCCTCTGTCATAGAACAAAGAACATATTTTTAAAGATAGAGAAGGAAAGTTGGGCCAAAATTCCCAACTCTTTCTTTTACTAAGACCAGATATTACAACATCAATTAACAAATATTATATTAAGTAAAGTAATCATAGACATACAAAAATATATCATTAATTCCCTTCTCTTATTTTATTTTTTCGTTAATCCTTTTTTTTCTTTCCAATTTTTCGTTAATCATTTAGGTGCCATAAATTGCATAGAGGAGCGAATGCCTCCTCCATTACCTCAAACCTTCCCACTCTCTCTTTTTTTAGTCCTTTATGTGCCATAAGTTGTATCCTCGCTGTTGACCACCACGGTAAATGGTATGAATCTGAAAAATTTATCATAAATCTAGCAATTTTCAAACAATATAGCATCATTACCTTTTTTTATCTATATTTATATGGTTGTCGTCTCTAATATCAAAAAAACTCTGATTTCGTCTATTACATGATAGATTCTTGTGATGAAATAAGTAAAGAAAAAAAAAGTTGTGAAATGGGTCTAGAAGAAAATGGCTGAAAAAGGTTTATAAAAACAAAGTAGTTAACGGCCGAAAATGGAAAAGAAGAAGAACACGTTGGTTGTGGTTAGGCCTGCACAAACCGAACCGGAAAATGGCACTAAACCGAAAAGTGAAACCAAACCGATTAAATAACCCGATAAAGTTTGATTTGATTTGGTTTGATATTGAATAAAAAAAAATCGAACCAAACCGACATATAGATATATAATTTTTATATATACTTTTAAGACTTTATATAGAATTTTCTTTAAAAATCATCTAAAAATATTTGGGATTCTTTTATGGGATGTAATATTTAATAGAATATGAAGTGCTCCATTTTTATTAACTTTAAATAATGTGTTGTATGACCACTTTCTTATTAAATGTTATTGAAATGCGTCAATCTTTTTTTTTTCCATATTCGTATGCCAAGATCTATTAGATTCTTATATCTTTTATTAATTTGAAGTGGTATTTCGATAATTGAAAATTAAATAGAACATACATCATTATTTAGGTATCGTATAATTTTTATGTTTAATTATAAATTCAGTTAACATTGAAAGTCTGCATCAACGAAATTTTATTGTCAGAAAAATAACTATCATGTGTTACTAAGAATTTCTCTCATAAGAATATTTTAATAGATTGTATGTCTGTTAATTTTTTCAATTCTTATTAAACATATATTTACTTATCAAAAATTTAACATAGTAAGATAGACATATTATTCATGTAACAAAAAAATCTGACAAAACCGGTCCATGTATACCCCTAGTTGTGGTGGAAAAGACGAAATTAGATGGAGATGATTTTCTTTTTTTCTTTTTTCTTTTTTTTCAGTTCAGCAATGTTGAGCTAAAATTTCGATGTCAAAATTATGGGTTCTAAGAAGGAGGAGAGTTAGCCATTAATGGACACGGGTCTTTGGGTCAAAGAAATGGGTACGGGCCTTTTAAAATTTGGTCTGATAATTGCCCAGTTGGCAGTTAAAGTGAGGGGTCTCGTTGCCACGTTGGAGATCTGTTAGGGTTGGGGATGATTTTATTTACTTTGTTAACAGTGAGGACATATTTGGATAGAAAGTAAAAGAGGATATAAACGTGAATAATTTACCAAACTATAGAGACAAATCTGGCCTTTTCCCCTTTTCGGATTCAATTACAACTCTTTAGCTTTAATCTTTCCATTTTGTCCTTATTTACGAGTTCTAATAGGGATGACAAGACATATTAGTGATCACGATTCACAAGAAACTAAAGGCACTTTTGGTATATATACAATCAAACCTCTCTATAACAACCTTATTTGTTCTACATTCGTTTGGCTATAGCGAAGCGATGTTATATAGAACATATATTATGGAATAACATGAAAATTGGTTCCATAAAAAACTTGACTTTTATAGTGAATGACAGTTATATAGCGATGCTGTTTTAGAGAGGTCTGACAGTATTTCGTTTATGTATCAAAAGACGTCTTTTAATCATAGTCTATGATCCGAACCATATCCGATCCGACCCGACCGTTTGACACTTCTAATCACAAGATACTAAAGGCACTTTTGGTATATATGCCGTCAAACCTCTCTATAACAACCTTATTTGTTCTAGATTCTTTTGGTTATTATAGCGAAGCGATGTTATACAGAATATATATTGTAGAATAACATGAAAATTGGTTCCATAAAAACTTGACTTTTATAGTGAATGACTATTATATAGCGATGTTGTTTTAGAGATGTCTGACTATATTTCGTTTATATATCAAAAGACGTCTTTTAATCATAGTCTATGATCGATACTCAATCAAATATCGTCATATAAAATAAAACGTAGAGGATAGTTGTGTCATACCTCCCTAACATCATGACAGTGGCTTGAGGATTAGCTCCGGGAGAGTAATTAAAAGTTGATCCACCAATAACTCTCAAAGCATCAACTCCCAAAACCTTATAGTCTTGATCGACTACCTTACCCACTTGGCATCCTCCATGGTAATGCCAAATGGTCATGACTGTACCTTTACAGAACTGTTCCAACGATTCTGAAACATTGTTGTGCCGAGGCAATAAGTTTACAGGGGCACTAGCTGTCAAGTTGAGAAGGGCAGGAAAAGATAATGAGTTAAATCTGAATTTGGTGAAGGACTTAGATTCAATGACTCTTTCTATCACTTTGATCCCATGTACACATCTTCGCAAGTCCTCTGGATGTTTGAAGTAGTTGAATGTGACATTTGGATTATCGTTCGGGTTCCGAGTTCGCAGCTCTAGATGACCAGTGGATAATGGACCCATGATTTTTTCCAATATGAATCCTCCTCTGAAAGTTGATTTATCCTGTTCATTCATGAAGTTATTGATCGCTTTCTGTATAGCTTTTTGGCAGAGTTCTTTGTTTTACTTTGGTTGGACACCAAGTTTAAGAATCTATTAAAAATATCCTTTAAGTTAAATGGTCTTAAATAAATGTCATTCTTATAAGAGAATGTCAACAATTGCATAATGTCTACTAGAATTCTCCGCTTAGTAGTCAGTTTATTAGTTTATGCAAATACAAAGAAGTTATCATGAATGAACCATATTAAAGTTTCGATTTCTTTATAGTAATGTACAATATAATCTTTGTTTTTTCACACAACATAGGTGAAACTATCATTTATCTATCATCCTAGGCAAATATAGGATCTAAAGCCAGTGAGTTTAGAATAAACTACTTATCTTATTATGTATATACATTTCAAAAAGAATTCGTGTATATATACAAAGTTCGAGCATAAAGCAATAGATTATACTCGAATTAGTAAGAGTTTGGTGCAAACAAGAGTACCTCTGGATTGCTGCCAAGAAAGTTTTTACCAGAGGCAGCTTCAATGTAGGTTCCAAAGGGAGTGATGCCAACAACTTGAATGAGACAGATCTCTACTGGCACTGGTGAAGGCACAAATATTGCATTCATTGGGTTATCTGACATGCCTTGCCCAATCATGGGCTGGTCCAAAACCACACTTATATTATGGGCCTTAAGCTGCTGTGATGGGCCTAGCCCACTCAACATTAAGATCTGTGGGCTCCCAAGTGCCCCTGCTGATACAATAATTTCATTCATTTCCCCTCTCTTCAAATATGCTTTGTGCTTCCTCCCTGATGCATCCCTAAACACCACTCCATGAGCTAATGGCCTCATCTTTCCTGCACAAAGTTATTAGTATTCCATTTGTCTGAATTAGAAATTTATGATGCTAATTTTATTAATGTAAATCATGCTATAGCTATATAGTTTGAGAAATAAAAAACATCTTATCAAAGCTAAAAATTAAAATAGTTCAACTTTGGGTGTGCACAAGTAGGCACCTCAACTTGTCTCCACTTTGTCAGTTGAACATTCCAACTTACAAAATGATAATCTAGACACCTCCAAAATTTATGTGACACGTCAGCATTTGTATTTATGTGTTCACCTTTATACAAGTTGAGGTGCCTACTTTTGCACATCGAAAGTTGGAGGGCATGTTTATGTATTATGGCTAGTTAAATAAATTTGAATTGTTGAAAGATCTGAAAGTTAATGTAAAGTTAGTAGTAGCAGAACTAGTATCAAAATTATTACCTTTGCTTTTGAACAAGATTTTGTGGGCAGAAGCATGCAAAAGTACAGTAAGTCGAGAAGGATTAGCATATTCAAGAAGATCAGCAGCCGTATGCCTTGTGCCATCAGAATCAAAGATTGTCCCACCAATTTTAGTCCCGTCCAAATGATCATACGTGAAGCCATTATAAGGCCCAATTCCAACTTCAACAAGACCATCCCTCACTGCAGATTGCCACTCCCTAACCATTGGCTCAAATGCCACCTTCTTTTCTACCCACACGTACGACTCGTTCACTAGCCGTCCATCCCAGCCGACTGTGTTAACATAGGTCGTGGCAGCGCGTGTATAAAATCCCGCGTTTAAACAACTCCCGCCGCCTAAAACACGGGCGCGGGCATTTATCACGCCATCTTGAGATGGCGAAGATGGAGAGAGGTCGGAGAGAGGTACTCCGAATTCGGATAAATTAGTGATGTTTTCATTACCATAAGGAGAACCTCCACGTTCAAGCAAAAGGACATTATAGTTTTGTGAAAGTGTTGCGGCCAACGGACATCCAGCGGTGCCTCCGCCAATGATTATGTAGTCATAATATGCGACTTTTGGTGCTCTGGTCGCTTGGTGCATGAACGAGTAGTTTGGAGCTATATATCATATTATTGAAGCAAAATTCCCAAATAAATGCATTTATATATTTGAGTTGTAAATTCATTATTGATAAGGAAGACATGATCTCTAGACGTTCACTCAACTAACGAAAATTGTATGAGAAAGACACTTTTCTCTGTTTCACAAAAAGTCACCTTTCTTGAAAAAAACTTATTAGTTAAGTGACCGTCTAAGATCAAACTCTGATAAGAAAGTAATATCTCATACCTTTTTCAGATGAACTGAAGCCATGAAAGAAAAAAACTCCAAGAAGAGCCGCACTGATCAACTGATACATTATCTAGTTTCTTCGATCAGTTTATCATAAAGATCTGAAACATAAGTTTAATTAGCATCCCAATAACAAATCGAATAATCAAAATTTCGAACAAATTTATGATGAACTGATCGATTTATAGTAACTACCACGTGTGACATGGCTATACTAAGTCGCTTTGTTTTTTCATATAGAAGATTTTATTCAGAATTTATTTTGTGCAAGTGCTTGGCATGAACTTGATACAATTAGATTTGTCAAACGAAACTCAAACTATAATTCCGTATAAATCATTTACTGTCTCTTTATCATTTCATATTATGAGAAATCAATGACGTGATTGGCACTTGGCATCTAGCCGGATTAGGATCTTATCTAAACAAGATATAAAGACCGAGTGATGAGTTCCTTTATATGTTATTTTATGGGATTCAAGACAAAGCAACACCACTCTTTACCAAATAAATACCTAGTGTTCCAAAAGGGCAAAGACGATGTTCTCACAACTGAAACAGCAACAACAACAAAGCAGCAACAGTAACTATAATTAATATAGACCAACCAAAGCAAGTCGATCATTTATGCAGTAGCACCGTCAGGGTCAGCTATGTCCACTCTACGTGCTTGCCTTCACTCTTACTGTAGTAGGAAAAACATATATAAATATAATAACCAGGTCAATTATTTTCTCAAAAGAAGTGCTTCACCAGTAGCAATTTCCCAATTTTAATTTTTTTGATGATCAACCAAATCTAAGGCGGATCCAAAAATTTTAATTATGCTTCTGGATCACACCATTTTTGCTTACTTCTTGATAGATTATTTACAAATACAAATACAATATCTAAACTAAAATTACTGATTTGTACAGAACCTGTAACCATCTTTGTAGATCATAATTAAGTAACTTGTAGAGTAGTTCCCGCGTCTTCTTCTCCTTGCAACATATCCCACCAAATCATGTTTACGTATATAGTACGTTAGTTAACACATTTCTCCGGAAAATGTTTTTCAATTTTTCCATGTTTGGTTGCCTTAAATGTTTTGGAAAACATTTTCCTTATCAATTCATTTTCCTCCAATTGGAGGAAAATGTTTTCCTGATCAAGAAAAGGGAAAACATTTTCCAAAGCTCCTTCTCAACCTTCCCCACCCTCACCAACCCACCCTATCCCCTCTCCAAAAAAAAAAGATTTTTTTTTTCAATTTCAGTTTTTCCGTTACCACCCACCCTACTACCCTTCCAACCCCCACCACCCCCTCCCACTCCCCCCATCGCAAAAAAAATTTGCAATTTTAAATTTTTGTTTTTTCATTTTTCTGCACCACCCCCCCCCACCTGCCCCTCACCTGCCCCCCCCTCCCCCACACACTAAAAAAAAAATTACTATTTTTTTGTAATTTAAATTTCTGTTTTTTTTCGTTTTACAGCCCCCACCCCAGCCCCGCTCTCCTCCCCCTTACCCTCCCCCCCCCCCCTCCCAAAAAAATAAATTTAAATATATTTTAAGTTTTAATTTTATTATTTATCGGTTTAAAGGCTCAAAATTTTACAAGTTCCAAAATTATGAGTTCGGAGGTTTATGTGTTTGGAAGTTTACGGGTTTAGAAATTATAAAGTTTACGGGTTCGAAATTCCGCGGTTTTGAAAGTTTAGCTGTTCGAAAGTTTATGAAATTTGTGGGTCCGGAAGGTTGTTAGTTTGAAAGTTTATGGCTTCATGTTTATAATATTTAAACTATTTATGAATACTCTTGAGAAGTCATTTTCCTTAATTTGCGTACCAAACATCGGAAAATGAATAAAATTATACTTATTTTTCAAGAAAACATTTTCTTGGAAAATCTTTTCCACGGAAAACATTTTCCGTTATACCAAACACACCCATAGTGTTTCACCCCAAAAAACATCATCATTTTTGAAATGGAGAGAGTACGTAATTACTTTTCTCAAATCACGAACCCCTTAAACTACTGCGAATATAGTTTAAGTTGAGTTATTTTTAAATCAAGGAATGTGTTAAATTTTTGAATGGATAAAACCAAAATACTGTCACGTAAACTGGTAAAGGGAGTATTTACTAAGGTGGAGATTCAAAGTATGCAGGAAGTATGTGTATATATATATATTTATATATATGCGATAACTTTTTGTTCAAGCTATGATCTTATAGAAGCTTAATTTCTTAGGGAGAATATATTTTTATTTATTTAATTACTTTAACATGTCATATACATTCTTTTTTATAATGGGTGATGATGATATTCGAACCCAACCGATGCTCTAATATCATGTTAAAGTGTGCGTCTATCTCATCTAGAAAGCTAAGTTATTAGAAAAAATATATTTTTATTTACTTAATTATGTCTTATAAAACACTTCTGTCGTAAGTAGGGATATGATATACCCATCTAAGGCGACCGTCAAATGATAAAAATTAGTCATGTAATTAACTTGAATTTCATTACCAGGAATGGAATAGTTTGATTATTCAAATTGGATTTCATATTATCACGATTCACGAATGGGAATAATATGCTTAATTTTCTCACTCTTCTATTAACTATGAAAAAAATTAAGTGAGAGTAACTAGAGGCGAATTTAGGATTCAAACTTTATGAGTTTAAATTTTATGATTCTTAACACTGAACTTGATTTTAAAATCATAGGTCTAGACCTACTACTTCACTACTAGAAAATGGCAGATTTCAACGGCCAAAACGGTCGGAATTCGGTCGGAAATCACGTATCTCCGACTACTTTCCGACCGAAATTGGTCGGTCGGAAAAAAGATAGTCGGAAAATAATTTCCGACCGAATCTGTCGGTGATTTCCGACCAAAGTGGTCGCAAATTTCAAAAAGGCCAGACAACCAAATAATTCATGTTTTCGACTAAAGTGGTCAGAATTTACCGACTGAATCGGTCGTAATAATACAAATAAAATTAATAATTAAAAATTAAATTTTATTCAATTTCCGACGGAATCCGTCAAAATTTTTGGAATATTAATTTTTTTTAAATTTCCGACCGAATTCGGAAATCTGGAAATTTATGGTTAAATCTGGGCAGCTGTCCGACCTTTTTCGTCAGAATTTTGTATAAAACTGGGCAGAATTCTGCCCAATTTCGAGCTACACCACCTGTCAAACTATTACAAAACAAAAAAATACCAACCAATAATACATGAACAACAATACGAACCAACGATACATTAATACAATAATACGAACCAACAATACATTAACACAATCTAAATTAACAATACATTGATAAAATCTAAACCAACAATGCCAACCATTAACACAACTAAAACCAACAATACCAACTTTTAAATCTAACAATTTTGCGCATAAAAACATCCAAATAGAAGCCCACATTCATTTTTAAAAGCAATACATAAAGTTGTCTCTCACAATCAAGTTTACCAATCAACCAAAATATCACAACTAAACTACTACACATCAAATTCAGTTTGATCATCCTCATCATCAGATAAATCATGCCCATGTTTACGCATGAATTTCTGCATCATAACAAATGTTCCGCATTGGGAGTCCAATTGTTTCTTCAATTCACAAATTTCGTTCCTCATATCTTCCATCTGTTCTTGATTTTGAGGAGAAGAAGAATTGGCTAAGAGTGTGTTTGGATGACCTGTAGGTCGACGTACTCCTAGTCCGTAGACTCTGCCTTTGTTTGCTCCACCCGCTTCCTCTGTCCACAATGAAGCCATATCATCAGGTGTTGGTTGAGTTGAAGGAGGCTTAATTTGTTGTCATTCTTCCAACCTTTTATGATAATCTTCCTGAAATGAAAAATATAACTATTATGTAAACAAACTAATATTAATAAACCATAAATAATTGTGAAGTTAGAATTTTACATATGTGTCTGACGCACGCATCTCCACCCAGTGTTCTCTTGTACCATCCTTCTTTTTTTTCTGATACAACTCCTCGAAGACCTCAGCGTGACTCATATCTCGACATCTTTCCTTTTCCTTCATAAGAAAAAGTATGAGTTAGACATTACAAACGTAAAATTCTATATGTAAAAGTAAGAAAATTTTTATAAATAACTACCATTCTTAGTTTATGGGCCGCAAAAGTAATCGAACCTCCTGTGTGCAACGAGCCACCTTTATTAGAAGCACGATTTGCCTTCGCTTGTTCACTCTTTGCCTTCCATTCTGTGGTATTCCATTTCTCAAGATGTTTATCCCAAACATCTTCTCTTAACCAGTTTGGCATTTTACCGGAATTCCGAGCAGCGCACACAATATCTTTAATCATTATAGCTGCTTTCTTCTCGAAAATACTATTTATTGCATTTTTATGGTGAGGAAGCTATGTACACCTTGTCTGCAATATAAAAAGTAACATTAGATGAAGGCGATAATTATTAAATAAATATAATTAATTTTTACCCTAAATTGATTCCACGTTTGCTCTCTGATGTTGTACGGTATCTTTCTCCAAAAAGTCCACGGCTCATGATAAAATGGCTTCCAAGAATCCGTAACCAAATGTGTATTCTGAAAGGATGGCAAAAAACTGCATTAAAGTTAACATATATATAATTAATAAACATCTTTTAATTTCAAAAGTTTTAATTACAAATAAATATTTCTTAATGTTAACATATCTAGAAGTACATTCAAAACATAAAAATTTGTATAAGAACCTTCTTACCCATCCTCGTGGGGGACGATTATCAATCGATTATAACTATCAAATTGTACATCCCCTTCAAGATTCTGCCTGTGTCTACTAGATGGTGTAGAAGCACCACTAGATGTAGCTGGGCGAAAGCCTCCAATATCCAACCTAGATATGCTAGGAATGGATGATGATGATGGACTGGAAGATTATGGAGCAACAAAAGATGAACCATCATCTTGACTACCATGAAAGCTCGGTGTGTAGCAGATGGTGAGCCAGTATGCTGACTACCATGAAAGCCCGGGCGTGCAATAGTTAGTGAACCAGTATGCTGACTACCATAAAAGCTCGAGGGTGCAACAGATGGTGAGCCACCATGCTAACTACCATGAAAGCCCAGTGAAGATAACGGTATAGAAGGTGTGGGTACAAAGTTAAAAAGGTGTTACTTTGACTGCCTTTGGCAGGCATAGAATAATACTAAACTGAATTATTAGATGGAGGGGGGATAGTGAACATGGTATATGGCAATGAAGTCGAATGAGGTGGATGAGGAAGAGGATGACTCATATTTGGCATAGTTGAGGAAGTTGGAACAGATTGTTTTTTCTTTTTAGATTTCATCTTTTCCTTCCCCTTAGATGCCATATCTGTAATATAATCATAATAAAATACAAACAAAAAATACAACAAGTGACAGTAAATATAAAATAATTTAACGACTAAAGAAATAAATAAACAACCTAACATGTCGTAAAATATAAAATAACTTTGCAACATAATAGATAATTAAAGGAATAACATAAAATATTTAACATGTCATAAAAAAGATACAACAATTCTGCAAAATATTAAATTATTAAAGGAAGAACAACCTAAAAAGAATAACAAGTCAATCCTCATTGCTATCTTCATAGTAATAATCTAAGTCTTCATCATCGCCTGTTTCACTTTCATCTAGTAATTCTTCCTCATCACTTGCTTCATGTTCAACACCTCTATCTTCTTCCTCATTTATAGTAAGGACAGAAGGATCAAATTCTTCATATATCCCTTCATTATGCTGCAATTCATCCCCTAATTCATCATCCACTATTGATTCAACATTTGAAATGTCATTCTGGTACACCACATCTAATGCATCTTCGACTACCACTCTACTCACGGGCTTTGTTTTCGAAATTACCCGCCATGCAGACTTATTCTGGCTCAAATGATAAGGAGCATATTACACTTGTTTCACCTTTTGTGCAATGATAAAGGGATCATAAAGTCTATATTGCCCCGTGTGGTTAATTTCAACTATGTTGTATTGAGCGTGCACCTTTGTACCTATATTCGGTGTTGGATCGTACCATTTACATCGAAAGAGTACCAAATTTTTCTTCGGCCAACCTACAGCATATTCATATTCCAAAATCTCATGAAGCACACCATAATAATCAACATCTCCATCACCTTTCACCCACACCCCAATATTATATGGTTTTCTTTTCATTAGACCATTCTTCTGTATGAAACATGTACCCATTGACCACGTCTTTAGACATCATTCTTACTCTAGGGTCAGGTCCCCAAGCTATATGTAAAAATAGGTCATTAATGCCATTATCTGGATCATGAACCTATATATATAATTAAATATAATTTAGAATTTTAAAAATATACATAATTAATTACATATAATAAAAATCATGTTAAATAATAAGTAATACTTACAAATTCTTTAAACCACTCTGAATACTTGGGATAAATAACATCTTGCCCATATGTATCCACAAAGTAACTGCCATTATAACATTTATTAGTTAAATCAGTGATTTATTTAATATAAAAGTCCGTAATATATACGAATATATACTTACCTATAATAAGGTTGGACCTCATGCAATTTAACAATACATGTGTTGTAGCTGACTTTAGCCCCACCTCAGACAACCTTCGCTTTGGACTATTTTTTGGACCTTCTTTACCTGGTTGATTAAAAATGGAAAAGGGTGGTGCCAAAGGATCGATTTCGCCTCCATCGTCATGCCGATTCGGTCTATTTCTCAAACATGGCACATCATGTTCAAAATAGTATGAACAGAAATAAGATGTTTCTTTAGTCACATATGCCTCGCATATCGAACCTTCAATTCTTGATCTATTTTTTTATGGTCCATTTACATTTGCCAATAGTCCTGCATAGTGTTACTTTTAGACGAAACAATCTTTAAAGCAAATATAAAAGGTAAATGATTAAATTTCATTACCTCTCGAAGGGTTACATCCATCTACATTGAACTGGCCCTCCAAGTCGTACCTCTTGTGCAAGGTGAATTGGAAGATGTTCCATTATAAAAAAAAAACAAGAGGGAAAATTTTTGCCAGCTTTTTAAAAGTTAAGATACGGTTACTCTCCATGTAAATTAAGTTCTCCACCCTCAATGTGCTAGAACAACAATCCTTGAAAAAACAACTTATCTCTGTAATCGGTTTTCATATTCGATCAGGCAGTGCATTGAACGCAATAGGCATCAACGCTTCCATGGAAATATGACAATCGTGGCTTTTCATTGACGCTAACTTCCCTTCTTTCATGTCAAAACACTTGGATAAATTTGATTTGTACCCATCAGGCATCCTCAAATTGTTAACCCAACTACCAATCTCTCTTCTCTCATCCAAGGTGAACGTGTAACTAGCTATGGGCTTCTGAATCTTGTTGTTAAAGTATGTCAGATAGAACTCACTTCGCCTACAATATTCCTTTAAGTCCATCCTGGCCTTCAAGTTATCTTTGGTCTTGTTAGTAATATCCATAGTGTTCAACAAGTTGTAAAAAAATTCTTCTCGATGTGCATGACATCCAGATTATGCCGAAGAAGATTGTGCTTCCAATAAGATAATTCCCAAAACCTGCTCCATTTAGTCCAATTGTGTGTGACACCATAACCTGGTATCTTAGATGGTGGAGACTCTGTTACTTTAGGCATATCCCTTACTCTGTTCTTAATTACTTCTGAACACAAGAAGGTCGGTGGCTCCTCAAAATCAGTTCGGTTCTTCATAAATGCACTTCTATTTTGCCTAAATTCATGATTCATTGGAAAGAATCTACGGTGGCAGTCGAACCATGTATTTTTACCTCCATGTTTCAAAGTAAATGCTTTAGTGTCTTCCATACAACGAGGGCTAGCTAAATTTCCAGCAGTCGACCACCCGGACAAGATTCTATAAGTAGGAAAATCATTTATAATCCACATCAAAGAAGCATGCAATCTGAAGTTTTGTTTTATTGATATATCATATGTTTCCACACCTTGTGTAACGACCTGGCTGGTCGTTTCATGAGTTACCGCTCTGTTTCCCCCATTTCTGCTTCTTTATGTCTTGTTCAGCTGTATTATATGGTATCGGGTTGGTTGGTTTGGGTTCAGAATGGTTTTGGAGAGGTATGAGACACTTAGTCTCATTTGAGTAAGCTTAAGTTAGAAAGGTCAACCGGATGTTGACTTATGGTTAGAATGTCTCGGATGTGAATTCTGATGGTTCGGATAGCTTCTTTGGTGATTTGGGACTTAGGAGCGTGATCGGAATGTATTTTGGAGGTCTGTGGTAGATTTAGGCTTGAATTGGCGAAATTGGAAATTTGGCATTTTCCGGTCGGCAATGGAGATTTTGATATCGGGGTCAGAATGGAATTTCGGAAATTGGAGTAGGTCCGTTGTGTCATGTGGGACGTGTGTACAAAATTTCAGGTCATTCGGACAAGGTTGATAGACTTTTTGATCGATTGCCGATTCGGAAGTTCTGGAATCCTTAGGCTTGAATTCGAGGGTGATTTGATGTTTTGACATTGTTTTAGGTATTCCGAAGGTTGGAACAAGTTTGAATGATGTTATGGGGTGTGTTAACGAAGGTGAGTTTCGGGTGGTTAATGGATCCATTTTGGACTTGAGGAGATAGCAGATTTCTTGTATTTTGTTACAGAAAATTGTTCTTCACGTTCGCGAAAGGGGCGCGTGTTCGTGAAGGTATGGCCAGTGGAAGGACCGCGAACGCGAAGATTTGGACGCATTCACGAAGAGGAAAGTGGAGCATCTGGGAATCCAGAAGTTTGTTCTTCGCGTTCGCGTAGGAGGTGTCGCGTTCGCGAAGGCCTTGGCAGCTGAAGTTTCACGTTCGCGAGCAGGAGCTCGCATCCGCGAAAGAGGATTTTGTGCAGTGGAATTTTTTTGCTTCGCGAATGCGAGGCTTTGACCGCGTTCGCGAAGAAGAAAATAATACCTGGGCAGAATGAATAAAAACCCATCTTCGCAATTTTTAGGCCATTTCTCATCATTTTTAAACGGTTTTGAAGCTTTTTGAGAGGGATTCGAAGGGAAACATTTGGAGGTAAGCTTTTTGAAATACTTGATTCTGTGGTAATTTCTAACTAATTAGATATGAAATTAGTGGGATTTAAAGGCTAAAATTGGGGAATTAGGGCTTCAAATTGGAGAGGTTGAATTGGGACTTGAGGGGCCATTTGAGGTCCGATTTTGATGTTTTTGGATGTATGGACTCGTGGGATAAGGATTCTTGTGATTTAATTTTTATTGAATTCCAAGATGTGGGCCCAGGGGTCGGGTTTGGCCAATTTCGGGATTTTAGAGTTAATTGGATAATTTTCGTATGGGTTTCATTCGTTTAGAGTGTATTGATGATAATATACTGGTTTTGGTTAGATTCAGGGAATTTGGAGGCCGAATCGAGAGGCAAGGGCGTTGCGGGCTAGAGTTTGGCTTGGCTTGAGGTAAGTAACGCTTCCAAACTTGATTCTGAGGGTTCGAAACCCTGAATTATGTATTCTATGATTACTATTGAGGTGACGCAAATGCCAAGTGACGGGCGTGTGGGCATGCACCGTGAGAATTGCAGCCTGGTTCATTCCATGGCAGCGCTTAGTAACTATTTCTTGTTGATATCCGTGTTTCTATCATGTGTATAAGTAAATTTGCCGTGAAATCAAGCTAGATATCCTAATAGGGCTTCACGCCGATACTGTTGAGACCCGAGAGGTCGTTTCTTGCTGTCATATCAATTGCTTCATTGATATTCTGTACTTAGTCATGTTCATGCATTTTATATCATGCCTCAGTCTCGATTATAGTTATTTGGCACATCATATCATTGTTCGGGCTAGTATCATGACATTGTGAGCCTGTATGTGTGAGACTGGAGAGTGATGTCTGAGTAAGGCCGAGAGCCTGATTGTGAGTGACAGTATAAGGGATCGGGCTGCACGCCGCAGCATTTATATTGATGTTTATGATAGCGCTTGGGCTGTAGGAGCCCCTCCGGAGTCTGCAACACACCCCCAGTGAGCGCAGTTGATGATATTAAGGGATGGATCTTCCCTGGACATGGATCTTGTCCGAAGTATTTACACCTGGAGATGGATCTTCTCCATAGGGCTGGAATGGCCTTCCTCAATA
This sequence comes from Nicotiana attenuata, assembly GCF_001879085.1. Taxonomy (NCBI): domain Eukaryota; kingdom Viridiplantae; phylum Streptophyta; class Magnoliopsida; order Solanales; family Solanaceae; genus Nicotiana; species Nicotiana attenuata. The sequence continues at coordinate 72,329 of NW_017671008.1, forward strand.
TTGGATGACTGCGGTCAGTGTTATATATATATATATATATATACCGGGATGGATCTTCCCTGGGCCTGATGGCCATATACAGTACCGAGTGGTGGAGCACTTGTGAGTGGAGGTACACGGAACATTGATCATATTATTTGTGCATTGGTACATAGAGATTTCTTGAGCATTTTTACTCCATACTGTTTAGACTGCATTTATTTACTGTGGAGATATTACTTGAATCTGCAAGCATGTCTACTTTTCTATACCGTTTAATTTATATTACCTGTTGAGGTTTGGTTCGTCACTACCTGTCAGTCCATAGTTTGGACTTGTTACTTACTGAGTTGGTATACTCACGTTACCCCCTACANATGGATCTTCCCTGGGCCGGATGACCATATACAGTACCGAGTGGTTGAGCACTTGTGAGTGGAGGTACATGGAACATTGATCATGCTAGTTGTGCATTGGTACATAGAGAATTCCTGAGCTTTATACTTCGTACTATTCAAACTGCATTTATTTATTGTTGAGTTTTACTTGAACTACAAGCATGTCTACATTTCTGTACAGTTTAATGGTATTACCTGTTGAGGTTTGGTTCGTCACTACCTGTCAGTCCGTAGTTTGGACTTGTTACTTACTGTGTTGGTGTACTCACGTTACCCCTGCACCTTGTGTGCAGATCCAGGTATCTGAGGGCACGGTAGCGGTTGCTGATCATTTCAATTATGGACTTTTCCTTGGACATAGCGAGGTAGCTACCTGACGATCGCAGTCCCGCCTTCTCCTTCCTTATCTTCCTTTTGTGTATTTGTTGGCTATTCTCATACTATGTTAGTCTTGTTTATTTCGAACCATTGTAGTATTTTGCTCACGACTTAGTGACACCCGAGGTCGGGCTTGTATTTTCCGCTTTGTTTTGACTTTTCTTTATATCTTTTATCAGAATCTGTTAAAAACATGGTTTTACTTAAGTTTTAAATGAAATTCGGAATATTTGGAAATAAGTTGGCTGGCCTAGTTTCATGATAGGCGCCATCACGACCGGGTCGGTTTTTGGGTCGTGACACCTTGATGCCATAATAATATTAACTCATCAATCAAAGGCTGCAAGTATACATCAATCAAACTTTTCGGGTCCACGTTTTAACTAATCAATCAAAGGCTGCAAGTATACATCAATCAAACTTTTCGGATTGCGTGGACCTGGAACAATACAAGTTAGGAACATATATGGACTTGTCATACACAACCCGGGCGGAAAGTTATACGGAGTAACAAACACTGGCCAACATGAATATGGTGCAGCAGAGATAGCAAATGTAGTAAATCCATCTGTGCATAATCCCAACCTAATGTTTCTTGGTTCACTAGCAAACTCGGGGAACACCCTATCAAAATGCTTCTACGCTTCTCCATCTAATGGATGGTAGAGTATACCAGGTGGCCTTCTATGTTTGTAGTGCCATCTCATATGAGGAGCAGAGCACATTGATGCATACAACCTTTTTAACCAAGGTATAAGAGGTAAGTAATGCATTGCTTTAACTAGAACTTTCTTTTTTGTATTGGCATTTGTGACTGCCTTAAAACGAGGCCGATTACAAAGTTTACAGTTCTCTAGAGATGCGTCATCCTTATAGAATAACGTGCAACCTTTCTCACAACAATCATTTCTCTCTGATGAAAGACCCAACTTAGAAACCAATTTTTTAGCAGTGTAGAAATCTTTTCAATGTTACTCGGATTAAGTTCATTCATAAGCCCAATAATAGAATCCATACCCGATTGGAAATAGAACTATTCGATTTAATACTTAGCAATCTAACCGCAACAGACAGCTTGGAATGCACCGAGTTGTAACGACCCGGCCGGTCGTTTTTGGAATTTACGCCCCGATCCCCCATTAACTGCTTTCCCTAATTTTATTTCTGCTATTTTGGTTTGCCGGGACGTTCGTGTTGGGATTCGGAGTGTTTTGGGACACTTAGTCCCTAAATGAGAGCTTAAGAATTGAAAAATGGTCCGTAATCGGAACAGTGTGAAGAAGACCTCGGAATGGTAATCCGATGGTTCCGTTAGCTCCGTTAGGTGATTTCGGGGTTGGGAGCGTGTTCGGGATGTATTTTGGAGGCTCGTAGCTCATTTAGGCTTGAAATGCCGAAGTTGGAATTTTTGAAGTTTCCGGTCCGATAGTGAGTTTTTGATCCGAGGGTTGGATTGGAATTTCGGAAGTTGCAATAGCTCCGTCATGTCATTTGGGATGTGTGTGCAAAATTTCAGGTCAATCGGACGAGGTTTGGTTAGGTTTTTTATCGAAAGCGTGTTTTGTTGGAATTTGAAGTTCTTAGGCTTGAATCCTTGATTAATTCGTGTTTCCGGCGTTGTTTTAGGTGGTTTAAGGATTGGTACAAGTTTGAATGATGTTATGGGATATGTCCGTAGGTTTGGTTGAGGTCCCGGGGGCCTCGGGTGTGTTTCGGATGCTCGACGGAGCATTTTGGAGTTTCAAAGTATTGCAGAAAATCCTTCAGCTGTGCAGGTCCCAATTCCTTCTTCGCGTTCGCGGTATCATCCACGCGTTCGCGTAGCTTTGGCCTTCTTCCTCTTCGCGTTTGCGTCCTCCTCTACGCGTTCGCGTAGAGTAATTCTGGAGGATGACAAGTTTCTTCATTGTGTTCGCAATTAGTGCTCCGCGATCGCATAGCTTCACGCGTTTCTTAACTGCGTTCGTGTCAAGGCTGTCGCGTTCGCATAGACTTGTTGGACTCCAAGGGCTGCGCTTGATTTTCATTCAATGCGTTCGCATGACCTATGTCGCGTTTGCGTAGTTCACTGAACCCAGGCCTTCGCGTTCGCATCTATTCCTTCGCGATCGCGAAGGGCATTTTTGGTCCCTTATATTTTCCTTCTTCGCGAACGCGTGCTGCCTTTCGCGTTCGCGATGCTTTAGACCCCTGAACAGTACTTAACATTTCAAAAAACGAGGTTTTGCCATTTTTATAAAAACACAAGGTTTGGAGCTCGAATTTGGGAGCAATTTCAAGGGTTTTTCAAGGGCAATCACTGGGTAACGATTCTCTACTCTCCTATGACTAAAACCCATTAATCTAATCGCAAATTCACCCTTTAATTTCGTGTTTTTGAATGGGAAGTGGGTAAACTTCTTAGACCTAACTATGGGGTTTTGAGGGGTCATTTGACCTCCGATTTGGGAGATTTTTATATGGTTAGACTCGTGAGAGTACGAGGGTTCTGAAAACGTAAAAATTATTCGATTCCGAGACGATGGCTGGAGGGGCATTTTGATCATCTTACCTATTTTCGCGCCCTACCTTTAAATTTAATAGTGGAATCAGTTGTTTGCAATATTATTTACGATATGTAATTGAATTGAATAGATTTGGTAGGGTGGTTTCTATTGATATTGAGTCGGTTCAAGGTAGGTGGCTTGTCTAACCTTGTGTGGGGGACCTTTCCCCTTAGAATTCGTTATTTGTTGATTTGAGTGCCTTGTACGCGAGGTGACGGGCGCGTACTTAAGCCAATTGTTGGAAATCCGGTTTCTTAAGATATTGAGATTTAGTTCCTTTCATATTTTCTTTATTCTACTTACAATTATAACCTGTGCTAGATTAGGAAAGCATGTTTAGTTGGTTTAACTTGCCTAATTGCTTAAGTTGCCTTAACTGTACTACGTAAAGCATGCTAGGCCAGTACTACCTGTTGTTTGTCTTTTGTACTTCGTTTTCGTGTACCTTCTGGTTGTGATTGCGCATTTACATTGGGACTACGGATGTGGGATTCCGGTAGCTCCCCCCCTTGTTTGTTTACTTTGGGACTACGGGTTCGATTCCCGGTAGATCCCCCTGCACTTTTACTTTGGGACTGCGGGTTAGATTCCCGATAGATCCCCCTACACATTGATAGTTGGACTACGGGACGGTATCCCGGGAGATCCTTCGGATATACACATATGATGGACTACGGGACGGTATCCCGGGAGATCCACTGGACAGTTGAGAAAAAGGGGCTACAGGACGGTATCCTGGTAGACCCTCATTGTTACCATTGGTATTGAGCTGTGTTTATTCTGTACTCGTGTAGTTGTTATAGCCTCGTTGACTTGTCTTATCTCACTGTTGTACTTATTATATCTGTCAGATTTTTATACTGTTAAATTATTATTATTATTATATATTGTCTCAGTAGGGCCCTGACTTTCCTCGTCACTACCCAACCGAGGTTAGGCTTGGCACTTACTGAGTACCGTTGTGGTGTACTCATGCCCTTCCTGCGCATGTTGTTCATGTGCAGATCATTCAGGTACCTCCACTCAGGCGCACTATCGGTGAGGCAGGAGGACTACGGAGACTTCGAGGTAGATCTGATGCGTCCGCAGACCGACGAGTCTCCCTCTTACTCTATCTTTAGTACTTAGTTTTCCTTCTTTCGGTTGTTAGAAATTCTGGAGTATGGAACCTTACTATACACTTCTGTAGCCTGTGTTGCCCGTGAGTTTCCGGGTTTTGAAAATTGTTTTAGGCTTGTGATATTGAGTTGTACTTGCCAAGCGGCATTCAGTACAGTTTCCTTTAGATACCTGATTTGATTTTCTCTATTTTCCGCAAGTATTATATTTCCGCAGATGTTAGGCTTACCTGGTCATGGGGACCAGGTGCCGTCACGACATGTTCACGATTGGTGAACTAGGGTCATGACAAGTCTTCATACAATGGACGACTAGCGTCCACCAACTGTTCATAGAAACGCTTAGCCTCATCATTTGGTTCGGATTGAACCCCAGGAAACGTCCCACAAGCATCCCTCATCATGTCATTGTATCGAGAATTTTCAACATTATGCTCCGCAATGGGGCTAACCTTACCACCAAAAGAATTATGAAAGTTAGCATCATCTAAACTAGCATGATTCTCCCCGTAAGCAGTCCATATATAATAATTTTCTACAAACCCTTTCTTGTAGAGATGGACTTTAAGTTTGTCTGATTTCAATAACTTAACACACTTACATTTCACACAAGGACACCTAATCCTTCCTCCAATAAGAAAATCATCAAGTGTTTGAGCCTTAGCAATAAATTCAGCAACCCCTTCAATAAATTCATCCCTCAACCCCGCACGATTAAGATGATTCCTATTATACATCCATCTACGATGCACAAATTCCATCTACACAAATAGAAATCTATGAATGAGATATTTAAAGTAATTTGATTTATTTAAACTAGTTATTTAACACTCGAAATCTCACATTAACCTCTATTCTAAATAATATAAGTCTTTAAATATACTAATTAAATTTAAATAGCTTCTTAAATGTTCATATAATCCGAATTAATTAATGATTTCTCAAACAAAAGAAATAGTCGTAACTAATAATTATTTAAACTATTTCAACATATATAAAAAATTAAAGAATTCAAATAGAATAAAAGTATGGAGTAGTCATGCACAGATGTTTATCTTTCTCTTCTTGTGGCTAATTCATAATTTAGAAACAAGGAAAATATAGTCCACTCTAATGTCTAAAAGGCTAAAAATATTGTCCGTTATTTATTTGGTGTTTATAACTTGCTATTATGCTGCTGAAATTAGAGTTGAAGATTGAGAATGGTGAAAATTTGGGAGTTACCCACTTGCATATATTAGGACCTATGAAGTTGTTTTGAAGAAATTAAGACATCCGCTTGAGAAGATTATTAAGTTTGCTAATTCTAGTTTGGATATTTGAATATCCAAGTTCTCATTTTTACAGTTCCAAATATATCCATTGGTTAAGAATTTTTTTGTATTGTATAAAAGACGACCTAATTAATTTAGTGCTTGGAATTAGGAGTTCCACATCAAAGAGTATTATTCTTATAATCTTTTTTATGTATGTCATTGAGCTTTTCCACATCCACATGTGTATATGCTCAGCTTGCACAAGAATTTTGAAAGTTGAAACATAATTTAATTTTTAAGTTAATTCTTCAAAATTGAAACCATCTATACATCTTATGGAAGAAATTTCAGTTGATTGTAGTTGGTTGTCTTTATGTGACAGAACAATAATAAGAAACCCATAAGTATTTGCAAACATAAAACACATCAAAATAAAGAAACTGTATATGTAATTGTTCAGAATAATTGTTCGGTAAAGACAAGAAATTAACAATTACCTCTTTATAACTAACTTGAATCTTCAAAATTAAACCCTTTGTTTCTGAAACACCAATGTGGCTGAGAAAGCGATTAATAGTCAGCCTAAAATAAAAGTATGCAAAAGTTTAGTAACCCAGATCCCAAAAATAAATAAATAAATAAGAAAACCATTAATTAATACAACTACTTGAATTAATTAAACCCAATTTCAGGAATAATTGCTAAAGTAATTGGATAAAACAGAGTAAGAAACAGCAAGAAAGAGAGAAATTGAAGAAGGAATACCAAATTAGTCGCATCAATCAAATATACCGGCATGAATCCCGGTCCTAATAGGATTGGGTAACATCAAACGGATGTTTATATAAGTCTTTATCTTTTGCTTTCACTACATATTTGTAATACAAAAATGGGGTGCAAATTAGTAGACAAGACAAAGCAAAAGCACAAGAAGAGATTATGGTCGCCTGATGAAGATGACAAGCTCAAAAATTATATTATTAAGCAAATTGCATTTCCCCAATCAAATAGAACAAAATCGAAAGTTAGAAGTTAGGGATTTGGTAAGGGAAACTTACCATTCCGCTGGTTGGTGGCAGCGGCGGGTTTGGATGGAGTGAAGTTTGAGTGAGAGAGAGAAGAGAGAAGGAAGAAAATAGGGAAAGGAAAAGAAAGATGTTCGCTGGTAGGGTTTTTAAAAAACCTTTCCGACTGATTCGGTCGCTATTTTTTTTAAAAAAAAATTATTTCCGACCGAATTGGTCGCTAACAGTGATGCGGATTAACTCAAGAATTTAAGGGAGTACATATAAAAATAATAATCTCGGGATAAAGCTTGGGATTAACTTTATCCCAAAATATGTTTTACACTAAAATAGTGGGAAGATGACATAACTAAACTCATGGGATATTCCACCTCACAGGACATCCCACCATTGTACCAAACGTCCCCTAAGTTTCATCTTTTGTTCAAAGGTATTAGGAATGAACAATGTTTGATACTTTTGGAATTTGCTCATATTGAATTGTACAAATACTCCGGATAATTTTATTTATTCGGGTAGTAACAAATTCGCTCTTCTGGAGCTCTCAATAATTCTGCACAACAAGATCTTTTATAACACCATCCAAGTGGTGAATTTTTCCTCCACGGAAAAAATTATCTTATCATAATAATTGTCATGGTCAAATCATCATAAGCAAAATCTTTTGTTGCTTTAATTTTTTCTTTAATAACTTTTTATAAGGCATGTCAAAATATTTTCGGCGTACCACATGTACACGACCAATGATATATTTTTGTAACCACATAGTAATGTTCATGATATTTCTTTCCCTCAAACCTCCCGTAGAGGTAAGTTGTAGTATTTATTCAACCATGTATAAATACATTCTTGTGCATAATTTGTATCACATACATATTTTCACGCTCACTTCAGGAATGAGTCTGCATTTACAATGCTTATCACAAGTCCCATTCTTACAAAAAAATGGACTATAATCATTTGAGCGTGCCTCATATTTACAGACCATATTGATACACAATTCCTTCACCTTTGAAGGATTATTTTGAGAAACCTTATTGTTCTCCTTTTTATAATTATCATAATGATGACTATTATTATTTTATCTCTGGCACGCCCACATTCATTAGTCAACCACTTGTCTTCATTTAGATTTATTATGCACCGCTATCACATTCACTTCAAGAATGGAGCAAATCAAGTGGGACAAGCTTCATGCTTTTTCATGAAAAATACATTATTTTTTATTAGTCATCATTAGATCATCAATATGGCGCATTGGGACTCAAACCCAATGCCTTACCCATATAAAAACATGCTAGGCCATAAGGAGTTGGGACTCAAATCCAACTCTTATCATCATAGTGCATCAGGACTTGAACCCGATGTCTTACCCTTATGGTGCGCTGGGACTTGAACCCACCGTCTTAAAACCTCTTTCCAAATATTGCTATTTCAGGAGCAAATTCGAGATATATTACATTCACTTTAGAAAATACATGTGTAAATTGTAAGTCTATAACGTTGCAATCTTTTATACCTGTACTTAATATGTTAGTTGAAAGTACAAAAATAATTTAAAATCATATACTGATAGTACAAGTAATGCTCTTACGTTCTGGAGGAGAAATTGCTCATGAACATTTTTTTTTTAATTTCATCGGGAAAAGGAGAACTTAGCATTGTTTCTCAATCAGAATGCATGTTGTGCTAAATCACATTAACAATTATACATCTAACATAATATGTAGCCTGCATATAACTCATATATTTGGTTACTTGCACCATTTCTTAAGATGAGAAGGGATTGCTTTTATGTAAGATCGTACTTAAAAATTATCTAATTTGATTTATTGTTTATTACATGTTTATGCAAAAGTGACATTATTGCATGATTCAAAATATAATATTTTTGGGATGTAATTTTAGTCCAAAATCTCATGAATTTGAAGCAAGTAGACATAAACACTAACCAACACATAATAAGATGATCAAAATTAAGTCTAGAAAATGTCATCACCAAATCGGGACTGGCTTGAGATACAATAGGAATAATTATGTAAGTGCAGTATAAAAGTTTACTTTTCTCATTTTTATGCATATAAAAGTAAATTAATAACAATAGTATCATCTTCCGTAATTACCACAAGATCTCTGACGAGACGTAATCCAAAGTTTTCCTTGGCAAAAGAAGTTGTAGCTCTCGTGGAGAGCGTTTATCCCTTTTAGGAAGTTTGAGAGGAAATAGCAATTCGTGCTGATAACGTGTTACGAAACTTTGCTCAACGTAATAATATAAAAACAAAAAAATAGACAAGAATGTAGGGAGCAAGAGAGAAGAGATTCTTATTTCTTCCATGTATTCAAGTATGTATAATGTGGTGTCAAAACCCTCTATTTATAGGATTACATAGAGGCATACAAAAGAACGTCATACACATGACATTAAACATTTGAGATCATGTAGGAACATCATGGGGAGGTTATGGAGGTGTAGGAGTTACAACTATAATGGTAAGAAATAGTGGGAGTTATCTACATAATGCAAAAGAGTAGTGGAAATAATTTTTTTAGAAGTTATAAATATCCACTACAAAATATAATATTTCATAACATGTTTAACCTTTAAGGAGGCATAAATATTTCAAGGATCCCAATTGATTTGCCATATGTCGTTGACCCATATATTCTGTTACTCAATCTCCGTAGATTTCCCTGTTTAAGATATTTAATTTCAAATTCCTTCTTGTCTCTTAAGTTGACGGCACGTCGGCTCGGGGGAATCGTAATTAGGATAGTGTAATAAATTAAAAAAAACAAGATAGTATCAGATTCAGACCAAGAAATTGGCGTAACATTTAGTTATAGTTAGGATAGTGTATTGTTTCGATAAATTAAATTAAACAAGATATAATATTGAGACTAAGAAAATGTCATGTAATTGTAGTAGGTAGGATGTAGTTTCTCTTTCTTTGTGTGTGTCATTATTATTCCCGCGTCTCCTCGTGTGACGAAGAAAGTACTCCCTCTATTTTAATTTGTTCAATATTTTTCAAGTATGATGGTCAATGAAATTAATTACTACTTTTTATGTAAATTTGGATTTAAATTTTTTATTATATATGTATAACTCACATTAGTTAATAACTTATTTAAAAATATTTGTAAAAAAATATGGTCAAAGAAAACCTTATTTGACTCTCCAAATAGTAATAAGTTCTTCATTTTTTAAATGAAGAGAGTAATGACTTTTCTTAAATCACGAACCCCCTAAAACTACCACGAATATAGTTTAAGTTGAGTTATTAATCAAGAAATGTGTTAATTTTTTGAACGGATAAAAATAAAATTCAGTCACGTAAACTAGTAAAGGGTGTAATTATTTCAACATGTCACATGCATTCTTTTTGATAATGGGTGATGATGAAATTCGAACCCAACTGATGCTCTAATATCATGTTAAGGTGTGACTATCTCATCTAAAAAGTTAAATTATTAGAAAAAATATATTTTTATTTCCTTAATTATGTCTTAAACACTTCTCTCGTAAGTAGGGATATGATATACGCATCTAAGAGGGTGTTTGGCTAAGCTTATAAGCTGGTCAAACTGGATTATAAACACTTTTTGGCTTATCTACGCGTTTGGTAAAATTAAAAGTGCTTATAAGTCAAGTGCTTATAAGCCAAAAATAAGCCAAAAGCCATAAGTTGGTCTCCCCCAACTTATCAAATTTCAGCTTATAAGCAGTTTAAGTATGACCAAAATATTTCCTATTCTATCCCTAAAATACTTCTTTTTAAAACAAAACTCTTCGTATACCCGGTTCTTTAGCTGCATATTATTAATTTCAGCACTTTTATCCAAACACGTAACTACTTATTTTTTAAATCAGCTTCAGCACTTAGAAGTGCTTTTCAGCACCTAATTCTTATCAGCTACTCTAAATCAGCTAAGCCAAACGGGCTCTAAGGCGACCGTCAAATGATAAAAATTAGTCATGTAATTAACTTGAATTTCATTACCAGGAATGGAACAGTTTGGTTATTCAAATTGGATTTCATATTATCACGATTCACGAATGGGAATAATATGATTAATTTCCTCACTCTTCTATTTACTATGAAAAATATTAAGTGAGAGTAACTAGAGGCGAATACTGAATTCAAACTTTATAAGTTTAAATTTTAAGCTTCTTAACACTGAACCTGATTTTTAAAATCATAGGTCTAGACCTATTACTTATTGCAATTTATACTGAACTTAGACACGTAAATTTATACTCTATGCACGTGGAATAAGGCCGATAGAAACAGAACTTTTATATATAACCATAACGACCAATTACACCCTCACTTTTAATCTTGGTATGTATAGTATATTTTGATATTCTAGACGTGCAAACCAACACAATTCCTAGCTATAGTAGCTTATTAATGAGCATATTAAGAGAAGTTCCAGCAGAATCCAAGAGATATGAAGATGAACTATTTTTTCTTCATTCTTTTCTTCTTGATATCATGCTCTTTTGTTAGCAGCATTTCCCAAAATGTTAGCAGCGTAGGAGAAAGATGGAGGATTCTTAGTGGGCAGAACAATTGGGAAGGACTATTAGATCCTTTAGACAAGGATCTTCGTACATACATTCTTCATTATGAAGATTTGGCTCAAGTTGCCCGTGACGCCTTCAATTCTGAGAAGGCGTCAAAGTACGCAGGCACTAGCCGATACGCAAAGAGAAATCTCTTTGCTAGAGTTGGATTTGACAAAGTGAATCCATTTAGATATCAGGTTACAAGATATTTCTATGCGACGTCGTCATTCCCAGTTCCAGAAGCTTTTTTTACAAGGTCAATGTCGAGGGAAGCATGGAGCAAGGAGTCTAATTGGATGGGATTTGTTGCTGTGGCAACTGATGAGGGCAAAGTTCAATTAGGAAGGAGGGATATTGTGATTTCATGGAGAGGAGCTGTTCAGGATTTTGAAAAGATAGACTTTTTCGATTTTGTTCTGGTTCCTGCCACACAAATCTTTGGTGACAATGCTCCTATGGTTGGTCGTGGTTGGTACTCCATTTATACGTCTGATGATCCGTTATCACCATTCGACAAGGCCAGTGCCAGAGACCAGGTAAGTTTCATCCTCTAGTAACATGTCTAGCAATGTAATTTGAAATGAGTTTAACAAAGCTTTATGTAAAAGAAACCACGTATAACTGTCCAACAAAAGTCAGCTTAATTAGTAACCTGAAAAATAAGTTATCTACTACAACATGCGAAAATACAAATAGTATACAAATTCTTTTATGCTTTCAATATGTATAAGTTAAGTCAATTTGTACGTAATAGATCAAAACATAAATTGTTAAAGAAATCGGAATTCACTATTACAATTACAAACGAAAAATAGAAAGAAAAAAGAAATAAGAAACATACAAATCGGAGTTCTCAATGACGAGAGTTATGGGATATTCGAGAGCAACAACATATATGGAACAAGTATATATACTCCATTTGTTTAAAAAGGTTTGTCACTATTTCCTTATTAGTCTATTCTAAAAAGATTGGAACCTTTCAATTATATTTCCTTAATAGGAAGCATTCATAGCCACACAAATGCTATGATAGATTTTAGATCATAAGTTTAAAAATATTTACAGCTACACAAATGTTATGGCTTATGTAAGACCACATATCTTATAAGTCTTCCCATCATTATTAATGTTTGTGCCAAGTCAAGATAAGACAATCTTTTTGAAACGAAGGGAGTACTTATTTTCTTGTTATGTTCTTTCTAGATTCTTGCTGAAGTTCAAAGATTGGTAGAGCAATACAAGGGCGAGGAAATTAGCATAACTGTAACATCCCACAGCTTAGGAGCACCATTGGCAGCCTTAACAGCAGTTGACATAGTTTACAATGTGATGAACAAGGGCAATCTAGTGACTGCCTTTCTATCTGGCAGTCCTAAAGTTGGAGACCAGAACTTCAAGTCCATCTTTTCCAACCTCATGAATCTCCGAGCACTTCACGTTCGAAATGCACCAGATCTAATTCCAAATTATCCTGCACCTCTTATCTACGCAGATATTGGTGTCCCATTTGATATTGACACCAGAAAATCATCCTATCTGAAAAATGGAGATCAGGCAAAATGGCATCATCCGGAAGTTTACATGCATGGAGTTGCTGGAACACAAGGGACTAAATTAGAAGGGTTCGAGCTGGAAGTTAAACGTGACATTTCTCTTGTTAACAAGTATATAGATGGTTTAAAAGATGAATATCGTGTACCAATTTCGTGGTGGATTGAGAAGAATAAAGGTATGGTTCAACAAGAAGATGGATCTTGGATTCTTATGGATCACGAAGAGGACGATGACTAATTTCCAGCATGAGTAGTTATATTGTCTTGTAATTTTATTACTCCACTTAATATTTATATGTTTCATGTGTATTTTTTCAATTATCATTTGTTTGTATTATTTAATTGATTCTACGTAAAAGGGTCAAAAGTATCCCTATTGTTTGATAAATGGTTTACATTTACCCTCCGTCCATCTATCAGTCCAAATATACATATTACGTCTATCTATCAGTCCAAGAATACATGCGACATTATTTGTATTATTAAAAATACCCTCTGTCACGACCTGAATTTCCCACCATCAGAGTCGTGATGGCGCCTACTCGTGGTAGCTAGGCAAGCCAACTTAATTACCCTTCCATCACTAGCAATTATCTTTAACAGTTTATAACATCAATATAGAACATAAAGTCTAATAAGAGCAATAGCGGAAGTCTGTCTTAAAATGATGAATTTAAAACGCGGAATAGTCAAAAACAACCTCTACCCAAGATTTGGTGTCACATTACTCACGAACCACTAAGAATAAACTAAATACAAAGGTCTGAAAGAAATATAACAGCTGTCTGTCTCGAAACAAGGAGGCAACAGCCTAAAAGAAAATAATGAGAAGAGACGCCGGGCCTGCGGACGCCTGCAAGGCTACCTCAGTCTCGTGAATATGAATCGCCTGCTTTTGAACTACTGCTACTGCTGTTCCTCAAAACCTGGACCTGTGCAAAAATGCACAGAAGTGTAGCATCAGCACAACCGACCCCATGTGCTGGTAAGTGTCTAGCCTAACCCCGGCGAAGTAGTGACGAGGCTAGACCGGACACCACGTAAACCTGTGCAGTTATAAATATACCACGGAAATCGAATACAAAGCAATTAACAACATGAGAGGGGAGACATGCTAAGGGGAGATACAATATTAACAACAATCCAGAGTAACCACTAAAAACAGCTTAGGTTCACAATGAATAAAGAATCAATACTCAAATACAAACACATAGCCTCAATAACTGTTGCGGCATGCAACCCGCTCCATAATTACTATTGTTGCGGCGTGCAACCCGCTCCACAAATACCAGTGTTACGGCACGCAACCCGACCCATATCATTTATCATGTATCATTGTTGCGGCGCGCAACCCGATCCTCACCTTTTACTGTTGCGGCGTGCAACCCGATCCTCAATATCATTGTTGCGGCGTGCAACCCGATCCTCAATATCATTGTACAGTCCGACTCCCCAAACAATAGTCACAATCAAGGGGCACAAAATAAGCAAATATTTGACAAACATCCCGGCAAGGGAAAGAATTCAACAAATGCAACCAAACGTCCCGACAAGGGAATAATCAACAACGCTTTCTCTTTCTTACTTTCCTTATCTTATAATTCACTTTACTATTTTGAGCCAACGCTCCAAAGAATCAAGTCATTTCGTATAGTTTCAATATTCGTATCACAATTCGAGCCAATGCTCCAGGAATCAAATGATCCTATTACCGTTCACATGTTATTCACAACATATAGAAATCCTCCAATAAACACGGAGTTCACAACCAAATCCTGATAATCACATTATAAGGACTCACGGTCATGCTAGACACCAATGTATAGATACTCGTCACCATGCCTATACATCGTACTCGATCACATAGCAATTAGCAACAAGACTCAACTCCTATTCCCTCAAGCTAGGGTTAAACCAAACACTTACCTCAAAGCCTTGAAATCCACTTAATCCTCAACTATTGCTTTACCTCGCGGTTCCACCTCCAATTCGCTCGAATCTAATCACAAATTGCCCGATTACTTTAATAAACATTATATGAATCCATTTGAATGCATAAAAATGAGTTTCCCAAGTTTTTCCCAAAAATTCCAAAATCGCCCCCGGGCCCACGTGGTCAAAACTCGAGGTTCGAACCAAAATCTGGTTACCCATTCCCCCACGAGTTCAAATATATAATTTGTTTTGAAATCGGACCTCAAATCGAGGTCCAACTCCCCAATTTATAGAAAACCTAGGTTCTACCCAAAAATCCCAATTTCACCCATGAAAATCTTTGATTTCAAGTGGAAAACATGTTTAATGATGTTAAAGATTGAAAGAATTGAGTAAAAATCAACTTACAAGTGATATGGGATGAAGTTTGCTCTTGAAAATTCGCCTATGGTGTTTGGGTTTTGAAAGAATGGTGAAAAGTGGTGAAAATTCGACTAAGTATAAAATTTGCTGGGCCTCGGATATGGGAAATGCGAAGGTAAGTTCGCATTTGCGAACATCACAGGCTTGGGAATTGCGACCACAGGGATCGCATTTGCGAACTCAGGTCTGGTGGACTAGGTTCGCATTTGCGAACATCTGATCGCATTTGCGATCATGGCCATATCGCATTTGCGAACAGTGGCGTCGCATTTGCGACCCAAGCTGAAACCCTTCCATCTCGCATTTGCGATGGGGAACTCGCAAATGCGAGTCTCGCATTTGCGAGGAATCTTTCGCAAATGCGAGAATACCAGACCTGATCTGCAATTTTTTTTCAAAGTTCAAAAATGCAACTCGACACCTATCCAAAACTCACCCGAGCCCTTGGGGCTCCAAACAAAACATGCATACAACCTCAAAAACATCCTACGGACTTGCTCGTGCGATCAAATCGCCAAAATAACATCAAAATCATTGAATCAAGCCTCAAAACACATGATTCTTCTTCTAAACTTCATAACCTTTCAAGCTTTGAACTCGTAGTCTGAAACGCGCCAAACGACGTCCGATTTCGACCAAACTTTACAGAAAGCGCTTAACACATATTTAAGACTTGTACCGGGCGTCGGAACCAAAATACGAGCCCGATACCATAGTCTTTTAATAAATTTTCATTTCCATTTTCCTTAAAAATTTCAGAAAAATAATTTCACGGAAAAATTCATATCTCGGGCTCTAGACCTCGGAATTCGATTTCGGGCACATGCCCGAGTCCCATATTTTTCTACGGACCTTCCGGGACCGTCCAATCTCGGGTCCGGGTCCGTTTACCAAAAATGTTGACCAAAGTCAACTATAATCATATTAATATCAAAATTCTTCAAATTTTTCACGGAATTTACATATTTCAACATAAAAGCTTTCCGGCTACGCGCCCGGACTGCGCACGCAGATCGAGGCAAGTAAAAATGAGGTTTTAAGGCCTCGAAAGCACGGAATGGATGAGGAAATAGGTGATGACCTTTTGGGTCGTCACACCCTCATGTTTAACGGCATATCAGGTGGGCCTTCAAACTAATGTTAGCATTTTTTTACTGGGCCACGTGGTATTCTTGTCAAGTAATCAAATGCCGAATTAATTTCGACCCATTAACTGGATCCGACCCTAGTTATTAAAAAATACTTAGCATCTTCTCCCTTTACCATCTTTTAACCCTGTGTTTTCGGCCAGCAAATATTTCCGGCGACAATTGGTAAGAGTTTTTTCTTTTTTGATTTACGGAAATAATTATGTCCATCAGTGTAATGAACTTTCTGGGCAATAATAAACGACCACCCCATAACCACCCCGGAAAACCAGAAGCTTTGGTTGGGGAATTCTTCTATAATTGTCAAATCCAGCCTATTTTCCTCGTTTTCACCACGATCTGTTATGCCAGAGTAATAGCAAGGGGAAGTACACTTTTTGTATTTTTAATGCCAGAAAAAGAAACGAAAAACAAAACTTCCAAAGCAAAGGATTCGGCTGAGGCATTAAAAGTCGCTGCAAAACTTAAAGGCAAAGGAAAGTCATACTTACCGTACCGACGAGATCTGGTAGATATTTTCTCAAATTTTAAAAGTTTAGGTAGAACTTTTCCACCTTTCTAGCAAACTATATTTACTTCTTCAATTTTTAAACTAATTATGACTGTGAATATATCTTAATTAAACGAAGAACATGTATCGCGATTCTGATGGATTTAGTTGTTAGAAAATTCTACTAGTATTAAATAGTACTTCGACTACTATAACTAGAAGATACTTTCTTCCAAAATTATCGCGGTAAATGATTACATATATATGGGTTGGTGTAGATTTGTGGTGGTTATAAGGGAAAATTGGGGTGGTGAAAAGAGTGAATACCTTAAAATCCCCCTAAACTACTATATTTTTGTCAGTTACCTACTTAAACTATCCGGTGTCCCCCAAAACCCCTCTTAACTATATACACTTATATATTTAAAAAACCCTATTGATTTTTTAGCGGTGAGTGTGATACACCCTTCTATTTACTCGGCCTAATCTGATATATCATGAGTAGTTATATTGTCTTGTAATTTTTTTACTTAATATTCATATATTTCATATGTATTTTGTCAATTATCATTTGTTTGTATTGTTTAGTTGATTCTAGCTGTGTATGTATCCATCCACCCGAACATCCACAATAGCAGTGATTTAAAGTGTGTTTTGGAGTGCACGCGCGGGAACGAGCATATATTTGTGTTACCAAGTTATAATGCAAATTATTTAAGTCATATATTGATATGCAAAATTACATTCTTTGGAAATTTTATGTTTTTATAACATTATTTGAATTTCTAAAGTAATTTTTGACATATTCACACATGTTAATGTTAAGCTAAGGTTTTGGATGCTTATGTAAAATCGAATTACGTAATATATATCACTATAAGAAAAACACAAAATTGTGACAGAATATTATGACGAATAAGTCCATCACAAAAAAGTGATGATGTGACAAATTTTTAATGGAATTCATTAATGCATTAAACAAAACTGTGACAGACATGATGATTTGTCACAATTTAGTTATATGCTCCAGCTGGTCCATTTTAAAAGATTTTTTTGGCTCTTTACACGCATATTCAGAAATTCACATATTAGTATTAACTAATAATGAATTTGACCATATTAACATCAATTTGCTCATTGGATAAATAAAAACTACTCCTAATCACTTTTACTCCAAGAATAACTTTCGAAAGAAGGGTCAATTCTTTTTTGGTATTTGAAAAAATTAAATATTGTGGATCACAAAAAAGGCCAAAAATTACATAAAGTGGACCGGAAGGAGTATAAATTAATGACAGAAATGGCAATCTATCACAAATTTATGATGAAAGTGAGGCTCTATTGCAATTTCGTCACAAAATGTAACAGACTTTTAATTCGTGTGTATTAGTAGATAATTTTTTGGAAAATAAAGTTATAACGGACATGTCCGTCCCAAAATAGTGACTGATTAGAATAGTGTTTAATTAATGAAGGATAAACTGATTGCTTTTGTGGAATATTTTTGACTTTAGGGCTTCTCATTTATAGTATGATGATATAATTAACATTATTATATTACCACCAGTATTGAACATTACTCGCCATTATTAAAATTTTGCTTATGAATTTGACGATTTTGGAATAAAAAAACGTTTAGAAAAAAGAAAAAGTACTCAAGTTCATTGGAAGTACTAGATAAGTTTTGGACCCGTGCAAAAACACAGGCCCAACAATTTCAGTTTTGATGCAATTCGTTTATAGGCCCATGAGCACAAATAGCCACTAAGAGCACCTGTCTCTACTTTAAAGCCAGTGTTTTAAATGTCTTTAGTCTTTAGCCACTGGTTTAATAAACTTTTACCTGACTGGACGAAAATACCCTTCTTCTATAACTTATACCTACGCTTTTATTAACGATCAGCAGCAGCACGTAACTAACTTCAGCAACAGCAGAGACTGTGAACGCTATAGAATTGCAGAAGCTTCTCTTCCGATTTGAAACTATAGAATTCAACTTTCTCGTCCAAAAATCGACATAAATTTACAGCAAGTTATGCTTTTGTGTGTTTCTATTGATTTTTATTTCGTTACTACGAATTTGATGCTAGGAATTTGATTTTTTTTTTTTTTTTGAATTTCTGGATTGATAAGGTTAAGGACATCGCGTTCTGTGATAATTCTATAAAAATTGAGCACATAATGTTAAGGATTTGGTGTCCTTAACATGATCGTTGTTACTAATATTAAGGACATAGTGTCCTGATTTTGAAAATTGAATTGAAAAAGTTAAGGACACAATGTCCTTAACTTTTTTGCTGTTCTTCTAAATATTAAGGACATACTGTCATAGTTTTGCAAATTGTTTTGAAAAAGTTAAGGACACTTGGTCCTGAAGTTTGAGTTTCAAATTGAAAAGCTAAGGACACTTGGTCCTGAAGTTTGATTTCCAAGTTCAAAAGTTGAGGACACTTGGTCCTTAACTTTGAATTCCATGTTCAAAAGTAAAGGACATTTGGTCCTGAACTTTGAATTACAAGTTCAAAAGTTAAGGACAACTGGTCCTTAACTTTGATTTTCAAGTTAAAAAGTTAAGGACAGTTGGTCCTGAAGTTTGAGTTTCAAGTTGAAAAGTTAAGGACACTTGGTCTTGAACTTTGACTTACATGTTCAAAAGTTAAGGACATGCAGTCCTTAACTTAAAGTTTCAAGTCCAAAAGTTAAGGACACTTGGTCCTGAACTTTGAATTACAAGTTCAAAAGTTAAGGACAGCTGGTCTTTAACTTTGATTTCCAAATTAAAAAGTTAAGGACAGGCAGTCCTTAACTTCAAGTTTCAAGTTCAAAAATTAAGGACACTTGTCCTGCAGTTTGATTTTCAAGTTCAAAAGTTGAGGACACTTGGTCCTTAACTTTGAATTCCATGTTCAAAAGTTAAGGACATTTGGTCTTGAACTTTGAATTATAAGTTCAAAAGTTAAGGACACCTGGTCCTTAACTTTGATTTCCAAGTTAAAAAGTTAAGGACAATAGGTCCTTAACTTTGAATTCCAAGTTCAAAAGTTAAGGACACTTGGTCCTGAACTTTAAGTTGCAAGTTCAAAAGTTAAGGACACTTGGTCCTGAACTTTGAGTTCCAAGCTCAAAAGTTAAGGGCACTTGGTCCTGAACTTTGAGTTGCAAGTTCAAAAGTTAAGGGCACTTGGTCCTGAACTTTGAGTTGCAAGTTCAAAAGTTAAGGACACTTGGTCCTGAACTTTGAGTTGCAAGTTCAAAAGTTAAGGACACTTGGTCCTTAACTTTTAGTTACAAGTTCAAAAGTTAAGGACATATGGTCCTTAACTTTGAGTTACAAGAACTTAAATAAATGATATTACCTTAATGTCATTTTGAATCTTTATTTCTGATATAGCTATTCTTTGATTTATTCTAGTAATTTCTGTGTGCATATCCTTTATGAACTTCTCCGATAATCTATGAATCAAAAACCATGAAAACAAAAAAGTCTCTTAAGAAAAAATAATCAAATAAAAACACTAATGCTATTCAAAGATAGAAAATCTACGCTAACAATTTTCTTAATCAAGGCTTCATCAAATTGTGAGGAGGAAGGCATTGAACTTTGATCTTGAGACAATGGCTCTTGCACACTAACAGGCTCCGCATCTTCTTGAACAGAAACAAATGGTACCACCTCGATCAACTTATACACCTATTATATAAGAAAAAAATGTAAGCTTTCAGAACTAAAACACGTAAACAAAAAAAAAATAGCTAGTAATCATATTAACTTACCTTTTCATTATGGAAGTATTTTTTACACAGAGGATCATATTGTGGAGATTTCATATCCATATAACATAACATCCGAGGATACCCACATTCTCTGAAGTTCACAAATTATTTTTCCTGAAAAATTGGAAATACTTCCATAATCCAAACACAAAAAGCAAAAGGGAAGCCATGTATAGTATAACAGTCCTTGTCTTTATCTTTCTCTTTCTCTTTCTCATTCTCATTCTCATTGGGCTTCAAACAACTCTTCAATGATTTTATTAACGTTTCATAACAAAGAGAGACCCAGTTGAAAGAGGAGTAGAGTTCATTGTCATCTACAACTTTCATTAGCTGCTCTGACACATTTCGATTCTTGCGCTTCCCCATCAAAACAGATTCAACAAAATAAATTGTTGCCAACTTCACTGCATCATCATCGCTGCTTACAAATGATGCAGTTGTACCATTTGGATGACTAGTAATAAAATTAAACAAATCGCCTAACTCAATTCTATCTTTCCTAGGGAAGTAGACTTTTGAAAGCCTATTCTCTTTTTCACGCACAACTGTGAAGTCCACTGAAAAGAACATTTTAAACCAGTAATTATATGAAATGCTTCACGTGTAAACTTTACTTTATGGCCAAAAACCTTGAATGTCATTGAATTAGGGTCATTGCTTACAATTTCTGAAAGCAACACACAATGAATAAGTTTGAAACAGAACTTTACACTTTGCAATCGGAAAAAGTTTCCAAAAATACCATCCCTCAACTTCTTCCATTACCTGTTCGACAAGAAACCTTTTATTGTTTCCTTATACTGTAAATCTCCTTTCCAATAGCTATTCAAATTACGCCAAACATCAAAGTCGAAAACATGATCTCCTTCCATTAGAACACTACAAAAGAAGGAAAAAGAACATAATAAATTAGGACTATAAATAATAAATCTAAAGTACATATAAATTATATAACAAATAACAACACGTACGATCCAGTTTGGTGTGGTAATCTTTGCCACTGAATATCAAATTTGTTGAATGCATTTCCAAAAGACTTGTGATGTTTCTCAAACTGTGAGAACTTTAGCAAGTGGGGGATCATGCGTGCATACATTTCAATGTGATTCATTCCTTCCTCATATGGCTCACGATATATGGAATCGTACATATCAATCTTTTTCTCATTCAAGTCCAATATCCCCAAAAGAAAATGTGTCACATCATCATTATCTTCTGAAGGAAGCTGGCATGGAGAAAACATTTTGTCAACCTCAGTCCAAGCAATTCCACATCTACGACTGTCACCCCACACATATGGTGTCAGAAACAATTGATTATCACCACACCAAGACTCATCTATAGCATCTTCATTGAAATCCTTATACACAAGCACCATATAGTTAAAAAAGTATATCTGTTGTTGCGCAACGAAAAGGATGGTCGCGAGGGTGATAACATTCCTTCTTTCTCAAATAATATAGGGCAGTGTCAATATGCTTTATAAAAAGACAACCAAATAAAACAAACCCATCAGTCATAAAATAATTAAAAAAAATAAATTAAGAATAAAGAAAATAAATGCCTTGCAAATTATCAAACCTTGTCATCAAGTACAAAGCTGCTATTTGAAAGCTCAAGGAAGAACATTTTATTACTGATTTTTTGATGATACAATTTGTATGGATTCTTTCTCTCACCATTATCATCAGCATATATATCAGTTTGTTCCCTGAAAATTTTGAAAATATCAAAGTTAGAAGTTAGTCCTCATTTCCTAGTTAAGGACAACTAGTCCTGAAGTTTGAGTTTCAAGTTGAAAAGTTAAGGACACTTGGTCCTGAAGTTTGAGTTTCAAGTTCAAAAGTTAAGGACACTTGGTCCTGAAGTTTGAGTTTCGAGTTCAAAAGTTAAGGACACTTGGTCCTGAAGTTTGAGTTTCAAGTTCAGAAGTCCTGGACACTTTGTCCTGAACTTAGACTAACAAGTATAAATATTATGGACAGGCAGTCCTTAACTTATATTTCCAACTTCAAAAGTTAAGGACACTTGGTCTTGAAGTTTGAGTTTCAAGTTCAAAAGTTAAGGACACTTGGTGCTGAAGTTTGAGTTTCAAGTTCAAAAGTTCAGGACACTTTGTCCTGAACTTAGACTAACAAGTATAAATGTTAAGGACATGCAGTCCTTAACTTATAGCTCCAACTTCAAAAGTTGAGGACACTTGGTCCTGAACTTAGACTTTCAAGTTGAAAAGTTAAGGACACTTGGTCCTGAAGTTTGAGTTTGAAGTTCAAAAGTTCAGGACACTTTGTCCTGAACTTAGACTAACAAGTATAAATGTTAAGGACAGGCAGTCCTTAACTTGTAGTTCCAACTTCAAAAGTTGAGGACACTTGGTCCCGAACTTAGACTTTCAAGTTGAAAAGTTAAGGACAGGCGGTCCTTAACTTATAGTTCCAACTTCAAAAGTTGAGGACACGTGGTCCTGAACTTAGACTTTCAAGTTGAAATTTAAGGACACTTGGTCGTGAAGTTTGAGTTTCAAGTTGAAAAGTTAAGGACACTTGGTCCTGAAGATTGAGTTTCGAGTTCAAAAGTGAAGGACTCATGGTCCTGAACTTAGACTTACAAGTTCAAAAGTTCAGGACACTTTGTCCTGAACTTAGACTTTGTCCTAAATTTAAAATTACAAGTTAAGGACACGAATTTAAGCAATTAACAAATAATGAAATACATTAAGGGACGTACGGTTTTTTGCGCCCTTTCCTTTTCTCCTTGCCCAACAACCCAATGAATTTTTCAATAATTTTGTATCATCTTTGGCATAATGGAAAATACATCTACGATTATACGTTGATTTTATCCAGCCCGAATTCTTGGGAGTATTTTCATTGTGCGCCATCGATGTTCCTGTTTTTCTTTCCTGATCAAAAGGAGATTTCAACTGCCAACTAAGCTTCTTATTCCTTTTACCTCGACCAAGCTCTTCTTCAACATTTCCTTCAACCTCCATAGACAAACCCCCATCAATGCTCATTTGTGTACTTGGAGGAGTAGGAGTAAGAATAGAAAATGACCGACCATCATANGTCAAATGAAGAGACAAAAACTAAGGACATAATTTTTGAAATGTACTGGCAATTTTAATTAAGAATACAATATTTAAGACACAATCAATACCTGTGTTGTCCACGCTGCATTCTTGCACTTTTTCAACAGACAATTGAGCTGACATATTGGTTGCACTTTCTTTATCTTGCAACTGTTCTCCATGATCTTCGACTGCTAGTTCAAAAGATTCTGCAAATATTTACAAGAGTTAACTCAATTAGTAATTGTTACTAATCTTTGTTACAACAAACATGTATAAAATTTAAAAAAAAAAACTCTGTCTAACCTTTTGCAACTGTCAAGATCATGCCAGTTAAATTATTATCTTCACTAGTATTTTCTTGGCTTCATATATTGTCGGTAAGAGAGCGAGGTGTAGAGAGATCATATGTTCCTTCTATACATTTGCAAATAATTTCACTTATGCTTTTTCCTTGGGTATTTTCTAAGTCTTGAGATTGTCCTCCACTTCTCTCTTGATAGTCCACTCCATCTTCTTCCCTTGCAGCTTCAAAAGATTTTGTAACATTTACAATTAATACCCTTTACTAATAGTTTACTAAAAGTAATATTCAACATATCACGAAAATTCCATCTAATCTTGATTGGGATCATTTTGAATTCCAAATTTCTCTTTAAGTGAGAGAGGTGTAGAGAGATCATATATTCCTTCAACACATTTGCATATAATCTCACTTACACTTGTTCCCAATGGATTTTCCAAATCCTGAGATTGCACTCCACATTTACAAATTATTTCTGTTACTCCTGTCTCTTTTGGATTTTCCTGATCTTGACATTCTACTACTGCTTGAACTTCCACTCCATCAATAGATTCTACATATATTTGTAATCACAAAAAAGTTTATATATATTACGCTATTGAATATAAATTTCAATGACAACAAATTCAAAATCTATATCTAACCTTCCCAATTTGAGTGCCAATATCAGTTTCATCTTCTAGATGTGCATCTCTATAATCGCTTTCATAATGATCTTCTGCATGCACATATGTATCATCACATTGATGATCACCTACATCTTTGTTAATTGGAACAGTAGGTTCTGTATCAACTTGTCACGACCCCAAACTGGCTCGGTCGTGATGGCGCCTCTCGTGATGACAAGTCCATCCCAAAAAAACCCATGTTAACCATTTAATCATTAAGAGTCATTTTTTTAGCCTTTAATTAATCAAATGTTTCGTAATATAAGTCTAAATGAACAATGCGGAAATAACATACAAGCCCGACATCGGGGTGTAACTAGCCATGAGCATCTACCAAGGTCTGAATACAATAAAAATAGTCAAAAATGTACTAAGTACAGTAATGGAAATGAGAGGAAGGAAGCAGTGCTGCGAACGTCGTGCAACCATCTTGCTAACTGTGATGACTCCGCGTCTGAGCAATCAACATCCGCTATCGGATTCTGAAATACCTAAATCTGTACACGAGGTGCGGGGAGTAATGTGAGTACTCCAACCCAGTAAGTAATAAGAGTAAATAAAGACCGAGCAGTATGAAACGATAAATCCACACTTATGATAAACTCAATAAGCACAACAGGTTTTCAAATCAGAATACGAGTCAATCGTCTCAATTAAATCCCATCTTTCGATAAAAATCATTTGAAAATACCTTTCAACAGTTTCAGTAGGGGTTCAATACCATTTATAATGAAAGAGATGAAAACCATAATCGGCCCTTCGGGCAAAACATAGTTCGTAAACAGTCCCTTGGGCAAAACAGGAATCAAAAACACCTCATAGCATGAAATCTCAATGGAAATAACAAAGCCAAATCAGTAATTAAATTCTGAACATCTCATAAACCCCAGCTTAAATGAAAGTTGTTTAAAAACATTTATTTAACATGTTCGAAGAGGCTCGGCATAAAGATGAGTGAAAGCAGTCATTAAATCAACATGTTCGATAGAAACTCACTTTAAAGAGGAGTGAAAAATCAATAAGTTCATAATCAGGCCCCTCAGGCAAGCGTCACTCATATGCATGTATATATCTATCGCCCCTCGGGTAAGCCTCTCAATCACTCGTGACTCAACTCTTATCAATCAGCGCTCACACTCAGTACTCACACTCAATAGGTACCATATAGTGATCGCTGCGGTGCGCAGCCCGATCCAGATATCGCTGCGGCGTGCAGCCCGATCCATATATATAGTCGACTGCGCTCACTGGGGGTGTGCAGACTCCGGAGGGGCTCCTACAGCCCAAGCGCTATATCTCTGCGGCGTGCAGCCCGATCCAACATATCGCTGCGGCGTGCAGCCCGATCCATATACATATATATAAATATATTGCTGCGGCGTGCAGCCCGATCCATAGATATATAATCCTCATAACCAGGCCCTCGGCCTCTCTCAGTCATTAACCTCACAATTAGACTCTCGGTCTATCTCAGTTATCAACCTCACAATCTGACCCTCGGTCTATCTCAGCCACCAACCTCACGGTCACTCGGACCATCAGTAAAATAGGGAACTCAGCCCAAACAGTTTTCACATTTTTAAGAAATAAAGTGATAAAGCCAGATTTAAATAATAAATAGGTAAAATATGACTGAGGATATGCTTTCAAAACAAATAGAGTGAGGAAAATTAGTTAAAGTGCCCCTGAGGGTCTCAGCAGGTCAGCACAAGGCCCCAAACATGGCATACATCCCAAAATATAATATAAATCTCTAGAATATGGAATATCATAAGATTTCAAATCAAATAAGCGACTTAACAGTTGTACGGGACGGACCAAGTCAAAATCCCCAACGGTGCACAACTCCACGCTCGTCATCTAGCGTGTGCGTCACCTCAAAGTAACACAACAATGTGTAATCCGGGGTTTCAAACCCTCAGGACAGTATTTACAATCATTACTTACCTCGATCCGGTCCAACTCTAGCCCGCGATGCATTTGCCCGCACGAATCAACCTCCGGATGCTCCAAATTTAGCCACAATCAGTACATAATCATTAGAATATGCTAAGGGGACAAAGCCCACTCGAAAATATCCAATTTACATCAATAATCCCGAAATTGCTCAAACCCGGCCCCCGGGCCCACGTCTCGGAATTCAATAATTTTACATCAACGGATTCCTTATCTCCCCACGAGTTCATACATACCAAGAACATCAAAATCATTCCACAAATGACCCTTCAAATCCCAAATGTTTGGTCTCCAATTTCAAGTTCTAGCTCTTCAATTTTTTTTAGGGTTAATTCCATGATTAATTAGGTGGAATTCACACAAGAATCGAGTATTGAGTTCAAAAATCTTACCTCCAAGTGATTCCCTTCGATTCCCTCTTCAAATCCTTCACAAAAGCTCCAAAAATTTCTCAACAATGGAGAAAATAGACCAAAAGTCGCGAACAAGGGCTATAAAAACATTTTGCCCAGGCTTTAAAAGCGTTCTTGGCGAACACGGGATGATCATCGCGTTCGCGATGAACAAAAACACCAGCCATCAAAAATTGCTCTATGCGTTCGCGGCACCAGCCTCGCGAAAGCGATACACACTGGATATTGAACTACGCGAACGCGGCCCAATACTCCCGAACGCGATGAATAACTTGGCCTCAAACCCAGCTGACCACTTTCCTTCTATGCGAACGCGGCATGTACCTTGCGAACGCGATGAACGAGACTCCAACCCTTCGCGAACGCGGAGCCTTCGTCGCGATCTCGAAGGCCAATTCCTCAACCTCACCAGTTAACCCTTCGCGAACGCGAGGACCTACTCGCAAACGCGAAGGTCAATTTTCCTGAAATCCTTCAGCAGTTTTTCTGCAACTTTTCAACACAAGAAATGGTCCGATTGACCACCCGAAACTCACCCGAGGCCCTCGGGACCTCAACTAAACATGCCAACATATCCCATAACCTTATTCAAATTGTTCCAACCTTCGGAATGCTCAAAACAACATCAAAACACCAAATTCGCATCAGATTCAAGCCTAAGAATTCCAAAACCTTCTAAATTACGCTCTTGATCATAAACCCGACCAAACCACGTTCGAATGACCTGAAATTTTGCACACACATCCCAAATGACACAACGGAACTACTGCAACTTTCGGAATTTCATTCCGACCTCTATATCAAAATCTCACCTACCAACCGGAGAACGCCGAAATCTCAATTTCGCCAATTCAAGCCTAAACCTTCCACGGACCTCCAAAATGCATTCCGATCACGCTCCTAAGTCCCAAATCACCTAACGGAGCTAACCAAACCATAAAAATTCCAATCCGAGATCATATACATACAAGTCAAATTTTGGTCAAACCTTTCAAATTTAAGTTTTAAATTGAGAACTGATCTTCCAAGTTCATTTTGATTAATCTGAAACCAAGGCCAACGATCAACATAAGGCATAATACACCACACGGGGAAAATCATGCTCGAGAGCTGACGATCAAAGTGCAAAAGCTCAAAACGACCGGTCGGGTCATTACATCCTCCCCCACTTAAACATACGTTCGTCCTCGAACATGCACAGAGTTGTTACAAAAGCCAACCAATCGCTGAATAGCCTTACCATGCACATACCCGGGGGTGATCCCAGTCACCCTATCTCATATAGGTCCGATAACACAATGTAACTGAAATTTTCACAATCCAACCTAGCCCATAAACTTTAGAAACACATTTCCACTTCTGAAATCATTCACAAGATCCGAATCTCACATCTATACTCTGAATAAGCCCGAACAAGCTGTATTAACCCATACCTGCAACCTCAGGTGCAATTACATGATATACCACATACCTCAAACACTTGTTGCGATTACTTCTAATCACAGCAGCTGCACACAACAACCGAATACCGGTAGGAAACCTCGTTGTGAACACCTAATATTTGGCCACACCCAAATTCTATATTATTTTAGTGTAAATATTTCTTTTTAGGTCAAATGTTGATATTTTAAACTTTTATCATTCTCTTAATAGGTTTATTATAAAAAAAAAAAAACTACAAAAAATATTCCCATACTTATAGTACAAATTTTATTTCTATTTGTAAAGAGAAGAAGAAAACTAAAAAAAAATATATTTGGTTTAATTTAATTAGAATTTTAATAAGTAATTTATGGTATCTTTTTTAGTATTATTTAAAGAACATGTAAATATTTAATTTATTTATATTGTAAGAAATGTTGGTTATATTTATAGTTTAATTTATCTTTTAAAATAAAAGACAAAAAAAAATTAATTTTAAAAAAAAAATTACGTTAAACTAAGCTAACAAATCCCAATCTCCCCCCCACCCCTCACGTCCTATTCTCCACTTCCCCATTTTCCTCCATTTCAAAACCCACGTGCCCCACTCCCTCACGTCCCTTCTCCATTTTCCCCACTCATCTCAATATTAACCCACATATATGTTATACTACACAACACATCCATATATTCTATAAATATACTTGAAAAGAAAGAGAGGATCCTGAAAAAACAAAAAAAAAAAAATAACGTTGAAGGAGGAAGTCAGAAAAAAAAAATGAAAAGAACAAAAGAGGAAAAAGAGGTCAGGAACGAAAAGTAAAGAACAAAATAAGGAAGATTTTGGGAAAAAGAAAAGTTTGAACAGAAAGAAAGAAAACGAGATTGTTAGAAAAAGAGAAAGAAGAGAATCTGAGAATAAGAATCAGCACTAAACAGCCATTTTCCATACCATTAACGCCATTTTTGCTCCTTCTTTAACCATTTCCTTTATTCCTTTTTCACCACTGCTTTCAGCTATTAAAAACCGTTCTCCATCTCCATAAATCACCACAGTCCTCCTCCCCATAAGGTTTAGTCAAGGTGATTCGAGTTGTTTTTAGTTCTGTTAAAAAGGCGAGGCTGCCGTTCAAGTTTTACGACGAAGTTTCCGATCCGGGTTCTGTTGATAAGGTTTCGCTTTGGATAGTAGAAGGATACTCCGTTGTACAAGTTTGCCTTCTTAATACTGAACAAAGTTTATTGCCTCTGAGGTTCATTCTTATCTTTTACTTTTCTTTCTTCAAATTTTGTTAACGTACATGCCCATAAGATCTTGTTAGTTATTTGCTGAGTTGACAATTGTTAGTTTAAGAGTTCAAATGCACGCTTGATTAGTTTACCCAAAGCTCATGGAATTTTGTCCAAATTGCTGAAGATTGTTCTTGGTTTATACGCTAGAAACGGGAATTCATGAGTGATTTGCTATGCCATTTTGTTTATTACCGTTTACAATTGTTATGGCTTCAGATTCCTTTGTATATTTCTAGTTATTTGCCAAGTAAATTAGTTGAACAAGATTTTGTTTTAATTGATTTTTTTTAAAGAATTAAAGAATTAAGATTCGTTCATATTAACGGGCCAGTGTTTGAATCTTGCAAATAGTTTTAGATATTCATTTGAGTATACATACCATTAGTTGAATTAAATAGGCCAAAATCACAATACGAGGCCCATGATGAATAAGTTGGCACATTTCTTTTATACTGAAAAATGTCGTACATATTCAAAAAATGATAGTGTGCTTTTAGGCGCGCTCTTAATCAAGTCATCGTGATTATGCACACGTTTGCGTGACATAATTATGATTTCAAAAATAATTCAAGGTACGCGTTCGCGCGACTTTTGCCAAATAACTTTAATATTATATAAGTGTTATTAATTATGTACACGTACGCGTGACATGAGTTTTTTAGCGCACTAAATAAATGAGTACACGTACACGTGACTCGTTTCAAGATAATTCCGTAATAACGAATAATCAAGCAATTAAAAGCGGTAAAAGGTAAAACGCACATAGGATCTAAAACACGTAATAATCCGTTAATTAAGCCAGGTATATAATTGTAAAGCGACCGTGCTAGAACCACGGAACTCGTGAGTGCCTCATACCTTCTCTTGGGTTAACAGAATTCCTTACCTGGTCTTCTGTGTTTCGCAGACTTAATCAGAGTCAATTTCCTTGAATTGGGATTTTAAAATAAATGGTGGCTTGGGACACCGAAACTCAATTCCAAGTGGCGACTCTTAAATATAAATGAATTAATCCCTTTTCAAATAATGTCACTTAAATTGGAAAAACTCATTTCTTTACTATCCTTCGGGGTGTGGTTAAAAAAAGGAGGTGTGACACTCGTATCAACTAAAGTCTCATTCCAACACCTTCACATCCTGCCAATGATAAATAAAACACTCAGTGAGCCTGTAACACCCCGTACATTCGGCTTAGGTATGAATGAGTTAAAGAAGTAGTAAGGTTATATTTTGGACATGTGAAGTCCCATCGGGATGATTATGGGTGAGAATAGTTGTTTCAAAATCAAGATGGAAAGTGAGGTGCATAAGATTTGACAAAATCGACTAAGTTTGCAGAAGGTCTGTCTTCCAGCAGGTTTTACTAAAAATGTCTAAGGAATTTGGGAAAACGCAAAGCATGAAAGTTGTATTCCTTTTAAATAGCTTTCCAACGATATATTGTGGAGCCCAAACGGAGCTCTGTACAAAAAGCTATGCCCGTTTTACAGAATGGTGTGTAACCACTGCGGTCCTGCCGCGTTTTCATCGCGACCGCGGTGGTGAGGCAGTGTCCCAGCGATTTACCATGGTCGGGACCGCGGTCGCGCCAACTGGGACGCGGTGGACGACTTGGGAAGTTGTTTTTTTAGCCTTATTTCGTCCCCCATAGCCCCAAAACATAAAAACTTGCTCTAGAAAGGAAAACTCTCAAAAACCTAACTCCTTAAGGGTCCTTCCACCACCCAAGGTAAGTTCTAATGGTGATTCCAACTTAATTTCAATTTCCCAACATCTTATTAACATGGGTAAACCCTCCATATTATTAGATATTCGATTGGAGCACCATTGTTGAGAGAAGAAACCCTAGAACTCGAATTCAAGAAGATTGAACGTCGAAAAGGTAATATCTTTACCCTCTAATTGATTCTATCATTGAATTAATGATTATAGACTCTAGTTCATGAGATATGAGTTGATGTGTTTGATAGAAAAGCATGAACGGTGATAGGTTTGGGTTGTTGATTGGTTATTATTGGTTATAGGTGTTGATTACCTTATGGGTGATAAAGAATAATGTTGATTATAACCATTTGAGACTTTAGAATTTATCTAGGAGCAAAAGAATGGGTTATTGGGTGTAGAGACACCATTAATAAGGGCTATGAAGCTTTATGCCACCGAGTGTTTGATAAAATGCCTAAGTGACCAAAACATGACTATTGTTGCTAATTTGGAATCCCTTTGACTTGTATTGATATAGATTGAAGTTGAAAGGGTTGGCAAATGTTGTATTATGCTCAAGAGCAGGAAGTTAAGGTATGTGAGGCTAACTCTCTATGTTTGGGAATGTTAATGATTCTCCCTACATTACGTTTCTTTTATGACGTATCAATTGCCTCAGAAATATAGCTAAGCCTAGTTCCTTGAATAGTTGTAGAACTTCTATTCTCTAGCTTCGTAACTCGTTCATGACTTTCATTCTGAACGTTGTGAGCTCAGTTCGTATTCAATATAGACTTGGTTTTGATGTCCCTAAGTCTCAGTATAGCTTACTTAGCACGTCATAAACAGTTGAAGTTTCAGTGTCCATAACCAGTTCAAGAATACATGTCTCATTCTAGTCCTATTCAGTATTCCAGTATTATGTCACTCAGTAGGATTCAGTATTCCAGTATTATGTAACTCAGTATGATTCAGTATTCCAGTATAATGTAACTCAGTGTGATCCAGTATTCCAGTATCATATAACTCAGCGTGATTCAGTATTTCACTATTATGTATTGCAGTATGATTCTCAGTTCTTGATTTTAAATCCCTGGATGTTGAACACCTGTATTTGGGCCTGAGGCCGCAGTTTATGCTTTATACATCTTTGGGCCTGAGGCTGCAGTTTATGCTTTATGCATTTTGGACCTGAGGTCGCAGTTATGTATACGTATACTTGGGCCCGAGGCCGCAGCTTGTGCACATATATATATTGGTCCTGAGGCCGCAGTTTAATATTAAGATAAACAGGTTGTTCATCATTCAGAAGAGGGAGTATTCATATCCTTACTTCCTTTATTCAGTTCAGTTATTAGTTATCAGTTATCTTTTCAGTTATCAGTTCAGTTATCAGTTACCAGTTGTCAGTTCAGTTATCAGTTATCAGTTCAGTTACCGGTTATCAGTCATCAATTATCAGTTATCATTTCAGGTTCAGTTTCAATAGTTATCATTTCAGTTATCAGCTTAGTTTTAGTTTCAATATTTATAATTCTTTCTTTCAGTTGCTTTACATACCAGTACAATTCAAATGTACTGACGTCCCTTTGCCGGGGGCCTGCATCTCACAATGCAGGTAATGATTTACAGGTTGATGATTCAGAGTGCTAGGATTCTCGTACCAGCTGTTTGGTGATCCCCAGTTCTTTCGGGGCATTATCATTACTTTACAGTATTTCAGTATTTACAGGCAGTCAGTGTTTTCAGTACTTCATTAGAGGCTTTATAGACTAGAGTAACAGTTAGACAGAGTCACATGCTTTTCATATTAAGCCATGTTGGCTACAAATATATTTCAGAATTATATTATTATTTCCGCACTTTGATTTATATCATTTGGACTTTTAGTATATCAGCATGTGTTAGTTTATCCGCATTCATCATATTATGATATCACATGTTGATTCAGCCAGCCAGTTGGTTCGCTCGGTCATATGTAGTCAGGCACCGAGTGCCGTGTTACGTCCACGCCCAGGTTTGGTGTGTGACAAAGCTTGGTATCAGAGCACTAGGTTCAAGAGTCCTAGGGAGTCTATGAAGCCGTGTCCAGTGGAGTTTCCTTTATATGTGTGTGCCGGCCACTCATATAAATGGTTAACTACCAAGACATCCAGGATTGTCTCATTTCTTTCTACTCTAGATCGTGCCATGAAGCCTAGAGCAATAGTTAACCTTCTTTTCCTATCGAATTCCAAACGTATTGGATGCCCAAGCGACGCGCAGGAGAAACTTAAAGTCCTAGAGAGGATAATTGCCCATTGGGGTATAATTATGGAGTACAGGTTGGTAAATGTGAGACTTGAGAGGATGTTAAAAGTGGGATGCAATGGATAGTAGAACAGATTAGAGCATAACCTTATCAAAAAATACAAAAGCAGTTATCATGTCTTATGGTTATCAATTTACCTCAATTACCAGTTATGCAATCTTTCAGTTAGCAAGTTTATGGTTATTCAGGATGCCAGTTATTAGTTATTCAGTTACCAAATCTCCAATTTTCAGACTGATGAGTACACAGTGATGCCTATGGGTGCTAAAAGAAAATGTAAGTAACAGTGGTTATAGCGAAATCATTCGCATATTTTAGGTCTGGATTAAGACCAAGTCTCACCGGATGGCGCAGGAAGTGATTTATCAGATGATGGTATACTCTGAAGGATAAGTTTGTGTATAGTAATCGTATGTGTTTGACCTCAGAGAAAAATTTCTTTTAATTTTTGGAAATAGAGCCACAAGTTGGATGATGATAGTTCAGATGTCAGACCCTAATATTGGTCATTATAGTTTTGGACAGAAAAGCCTAAGGGTAAAAACCTAGGAGTTAGAAACTTTTGTTATTACCAAAGATGTGATTTCGTACAACTCATGCAAATGACTAGAAGATATGATATATGCAATGAGAACCAAGAGCAGCCAATAGTGAATTTCAGGTAATGATTGTAAGTAGTTCATATTTATTCAAATCAGAACTAGAAGTACCACGTTAGTAAGTTACTATAAGAAGAAGCTACTAATGTAAGATAAAAGATATGGCAGTTCCCCCTTAGGTTATGTGACCAAACGATTACCCAGGATGTTTATAGTATGATATGATTTTGTATTGTATAGAAAGTTTGGGGTTAAATATTCCAATTTTGTTTAAGAAAGATGAACTTTCCCTAGGTGTGATCCATGCACATAGTTTAGAAGAAAAAAAAGGGATAGTATGCGACCGTAGAACAGAGCTGGATGGTGAGGGAAGTTAGAATAACCTTATGCTTCACTTTAGTTATTCAAAGCAGAGCAAGAAAACATGATGGTAGCAGGTGGTTAGTAAAAGAATAGTAAGTAAGTTTTGAGTTGATACAGTGAATTAGCACTTTCAGCAGAGCTAGTAGAGGTACAATTTGATTCACTTAGCCAGGTTAACTCTAGTGAGTGGATGACAGTTTGAAATACCGAACGTGTGTTAGAACCTAAAGAGTTTAAGTTAAACTCAAAGTATAGTAGCAGTGGGAAAAAAATATTAGCTAGCAGTGAGAGCACAAACTATAGAAGAATAGCCTTTAGGAATTATCGTAATGTGGTTTCTCCAGGATTGACAGTGTGAGCAGGGTTAAATTATTAAGATTGTATATGATAGTTGTGAATACATTAGCTTTCCATTAAGTGAAAAATTTAGTTTTTGCTAGTAAGAAAGATTTCTCAGAAGTAAGTTGGAAGATGAGTCGTCATTGACATAAAGTGCAAAGAATTTTTAAGGATAAGAAAAGTTATTTGGATCCCAGCAAAAAAAGAGAAGGATCCACAAGTATAAGACCTTTGGTCTAAGGGGTGATGTGAAAATTTTCAGTAAGTCCAGTTGGAGATCTGAAACTCGAATAGTAGCATGGGATATGAAAAAGAAAATCAGTTCGGTAATGAGGGAAAATTGTATAATTACCACAGGGATTATGTCCAACATGTGTAAGAAACACAAAGTGAGTAGAATGATCACCGAGTTTAGTTATTGATGATAAAGTGATTACAGAAAGCTATAAAATCATGCCCAGTTATGTATCACGAGGGTAGTGCCATTGCACGAGCCTATAGTCTTCGGAGTACTGGTTAAAGACATAGCTCACAACAATTCTATAATTGTTTTCAGGAAGTTCTTAAGAAGATAAAGTGTGGGAAGTACAACTCATGATTGAGGTAAATAAGAGAACTCTAGTAAAAGAAGTTCACCAGCCAAGATAGGAGTTCGACTTCGGATTTCGAAGATGACGGAGTTGTTGTCTAGAACAGGACTTGTTCCCCCTTAGTAGCCGTTGAGAAGGAGAAACAATTTGATGATCCCTACGTGTTGCAGTTGAAAGAGGAGATTCACAAGTATAAGACGATGGCTTTTGAATAAGGGGGAGATGATGGTACTTTGAGGTACCACGACAGATTGTGTGTTCCAGACTGTGACGACCCGGCCGGTCGTCTTAAGAATTAACGCCCCGATCCCCTATTACTTGCTTCCCATAAGTTCATTTCTGCTATTTTGGTTTGCCGGGACGTTCGGTGTTGAGTTTCGGAGAGTTTTGGGACACTTAGTCCCTAAATGAGAGCTTAAGTGTTGAAAAGTGGTCCGTAGTCGGAACGGTGTGAAGACGACCTCGGAATAGCCGATGGTTCCGTTAGCTCCGTTAGGTGATTTCGGGGTTGGGAGCATGTTCGGAATGTATTTTGGAAGTCCGTAGCTCATTTAGGCTTGAAATGCCGAAGTTTGAATTTTTGAAGTTTCCGGTCCGATAGTGAGTTTTTGATCCAAGGGTCGGAATGGAATTCCGGAAGTTGCAGTAGCTCCGTCATGTCATTTGGGATGGGTGTGCAAAATTTTAGGTCATTTGGACGTGTTTTGGTTAGGTTTTTGATCGAAAGCGTATTTTAATAAAAATTGAAGTTCTTAGGCTCAAATCCTTGAATTAATCGAGTTTCCGGCATTGTTTTAGGTGGTTTAAGGATTGGTACAAGTTTGAATGAGGTATTAGGTGTCATTGGTGCTTTTGGTTGAGGTCCCGGGGGCCTCGGGATGAGTTCATGTGGTTAACGGAAGAATTTTTGAAGTGTTGCAGCAGCTGGTTTTTTCTCTCTTTTGGTATTTTTGCTTCTGCGGCTTGGGAACCGCAGAAGCGGAGCCGCAGAAGCGGCCTGGTCATCGCAGGAGCGGGTTTGGGCAGAGTTTTTCAGGTACCGCAGATGCGGAGGAAATTCCGCAGGAGCGGCCTCGCATCTGCGAGAAAGGGAACCGCAAATGCGGAATCTTGGACTTTTATTAGAACCGCAGAAGCGGCTTAAATTCCGCAGAAGCAGAACCGCATAAGCGGTTAATGGTCCGCAGAAGCGGACATTGGATCTTTAGTGAAAGTCACAGAAGCGACTCATTTTCCGCATAAGCGGGACCGCAGAATCGGTCCCTTGTCCGCAGAAGCGGAAATGCCTGTGCAGATATAGAAATTTCGAGGGTTTGATTTCATAAGTTAGAAAAACCAAATTGAGCTCGGGTAAGGGCGATTTTCAGAGGGTTTTGAAGAGAAGACATTGGGTAACATTTCTTTAATCCCTTCTAGTTATAGTTCATCATTTTGTTGTTAAATCCATCATTAAAATTCAAATTTGGGATCAAAATTGGAAGAAATTGGGTAAAACTTCATAGGCTAAACCATTGAGTTTTGAGTGAGCATTTGACCTCCGATTTGGGAGATTTTTTATATTGTTAGACTCGTGAGAGTACGAGGGTTCTGAAAATGTGAAAATTATTCGATTCCGAGACGTTGGCTTGAAGGGCATTTTGGTGGTTTCCCTAATTTCACGCCGTAGCTTTGAATTAAATAGCAAAACCAGTCGTTTGCGATGTTATTTACAATGTGTAATTGAATTGAATAGATTTGGGCCATTTGGAGTCGGATACTCATGGCAAGGGCGTGATTTCTGGTTGATTTTGAGCCGGTTCGAGGTAAGTGGCTTGTCTAACCTTGTGTGGGGGACCTCTTCCCCTTAGGACATGATATTTGATATTTGAAAGCCTCGTACGTGAGGTGATGAGCGCGTACTTGAGCTAATTGTTGGAAATCCATTTTTACTTGAAGTATTTAAATTGAGTTTTTTTTTTCTTGCTTACCTGTTTATTTTGAATTGTAAGTTTGTCCAATGCTAGTTTAGAGAAGCATGTTTAGTTGACTTACTTGCTTAAGTGCTTAAACTGTCTTGTTGTATTCCGTGGAGCATGTTAAGCTAGGATTTCTATTACTTGTTCTGAGTTTAGCATTTATCCTAATGTGTTGGGCCGTTGTTGTGTGTTTTAAATTGGGACGGCATCCCGGGAGATCCCCCTGTATTTGTTATGTTCTGGATTGAGGTGCGGGATACCAAGAGATCCCCGGCACAGGTAAATGTAAGATTTGAGGATACCAAGAGATCCTCGGGATACCAAGAGATCCCCGACACATGTAAATGTAAGATTTGAGGATACCAAGAGATCCTCAGGATACCAAGAGATCCCTCGTGTGAATGATGAGGATACCAAGAGATCCTCAGGATACCAAGAGATCCCTAGTGTATATGATGAGGATACCAAGAGATCCTCGAGATACCAACAGATCCCCGGCTATTACTCCCTGTTGTGAGCAGTATTCCTTATGTTGTTTTGTTTCTGCTTCCTATTACAGTTTCCCTTATTATCCTGTTTAGATTCTTGCCGTAGACTTTATCTATACTGTTTCCCTTAACCTATTATATATTGTGTTTTACCTCAGTAGGGCGCTGACCTTTCCTCGTCACTACCCAACCGAGGTTAGGCTTGGCACTTACTGAGTACCGCTGTGGTGTACTCATGCCCTTCCTGCGCTTGTTTTTCATGTGCAGATCCAGGTACCTCTACTCAGGCGCACTATCCTTGAGGCGAGGAGATACACGGAGACTTCGAGGTATATCTGCCGCGTCCACAGACCAGGAGTCTCTACTCTGTTCCAGCTTTAGTATTTAGTTTATTCCTTTTCTCTCAGTTGTTAGATATTCTGGAGTTAGAGCAGCATACTATGTTCCTGTTAGCCTGTGGTTCCCGTGAGTTTCCGGGTTTGGGGTTGAGATTTTAGACTTCCGCGATCTTGTTTTGAGTTGTATAAGCCAGGTGGA
This sequence comes from Nicotiana attenuata, assembly GCF_001879085.1. NCBI lineage: Eukaryota > Viridiplantae > Streptophyta > Magnoliopsida > Solanales > Solanaceae > Nicotiana > Nicotiana attenuata. Next base: position 110,940 of record NW_017671008.1, read on the forward strand.
ACTTATATACCGTTTTCTTCTAGTCTTGCTTATTTTAATTAAATGTTTCCGCAAGTTATACTAATTTCCGCATTGTTAGGCTTACCTTGTTGTAGGAACTAGGTGCCGTCACGACATGTTCATGGAGGGTGAACTGGGGTCGTGACACAGACATAGATGGACTTAAAGAGGGAAGATCATGTTAGAAACCCATAATTCTAGGTATTCTTTCCATCCAAGTTCCCAAATATGTATCAAGGTCTTAAGGAGGTTTATTGGTGGACCAACATGAGAAAGAACGTCACAGACCTTGTGGCCAAATTGTCCGAAATGTTAGCAAGTGATGAAAGTCGGGCAACAGAAAGCCTAGTGTTTTATCACAGAATACGCATCCTTTAGTGGAGATGGTAAATATGGACCTTATAATAGGATTATCTCGCTTATTTTGAAAGCATGATTTTTATGGGCGAAGGTGTAGACTGCCAATTAGTTGGTCTGAAGTTGGCGAAGCGGAGTTGTTGGGACCAAATTTGGTCTATCAGACTATGGAGAAAGTTAAGTCGATTCAAGTGCGTTTGAAGACGACCCGAAGCCGCCAAAAGTCCTATTCGAGGGTGCGACATAGAGACCTAGAGTTTCAAGTTGATGATTGGGTGTTTCTGAAACTTTAGCCTATGAAAGGCGTTATGAGATTTGGAAAGAAGGAGAAGCATAGTCCCTGCTATATTGGGCCATATAGAATCTATCGAAGGATGGGTCAATTAGCTTATGAGTTAGAGTTGCCACCAGAATTAGTGGTGGTACATCCAGTATTTCACGTGTCATGTTATAATATTCAAGTTTCCAACACCCAAATACTCATGTCAGTTCAGTACTCAGATACTCATTCAGTACTCAAACACTCATGTCAGTTTAGTACTCAGATATTCATGCCAGTTCAGTACTCAGATACTCAGTTCAGTAGTCAGATACTCATGCCAGTTCAGTACTCAGATACTCATGTCAGTTCAATACTCAGATATTCAAGTCAGTTCAATACTCAGCTACTCATGTCAGTCCAATACTTAGATATTCATGCCAGCTTAGTACTCTGATATTGATGTTAGTTCAATTCTCAAATTCGTGCTAGTTCAATATTCGAATATCCATGTTAGTTCTGTATTCATGTATCCATGGCAGACCAATATTCAGTCAATGCAGCAGTCATTAAGTTCAGCATATCAACAGTTCAGTAATCATGTATTCGTTCAGTTTAGTATGCAAGTGTTAATAAAAGTTCATGTTTGCACCAGACTCGTTTAAGGTCCGGAGTTAGCAGAAGTTACAGTCAAGACAATCATTCGAGGATGAATGATCCCAAGGGGGAGATAATGTAATACTCCATACATTCGTCTTAGGCATGAATGAGTTAAAGGAGTAGTACGGTTATATTTTGGACATGTGAAGTCCCATCGGGATGATTATGGGTGAGAATAGTTGTTTCAAAATCAAGATGGAAAGTGAGGTGCATAAGATTTGACAAAATCGACTAAGTTTGCAGAAGGTCTGTCTTCCAGCAGGTTTTAGTGAAAATGTGTAAGGAATTTGGAAAAACACAAAGCATGAAAGTTGTAGGCCTTTGAAATACCTTTCCAACGATATATTTTGGTTCCCAAACGGAGCTGTGTACAAAAAGTTATGCCCGTTTTACAGAATGGTGTGTAACCACCGCGGTCCTGCCACGTTTTCACCGCGACCGCGGTGGTGAGGCAGTGTCCCAGCGATTTACCGCGGTTGGGACCGTGGTCGCGCCAACTGGGCGCGGTGGACGACTTGGGAAGTCATTTTTTTAGCCTTATTTCGTCCCCCACAGCCCCAAAACATAAAAACTTGCTCTAGAAAGGAAAACTCTCAAAAACCTAACTCCTTAAGGGTCCTTCCACCACCCAAGGTAAGTTCTAATGGTGATTCTAACTTAATTTCAATTTCCCAACATCTTATTAACATGGGTAAACCCTCCATATCATTAGATATTCGATTGGGACACCATTGTTGAGAGAAGAAACCCTAGAACTCGAATTCAAGAAGATTGAATGTCGAAAATGTAATATCTTCACCCTCTAATTGATTCTATCATTGAATTAATGATTATAGACTCTAGTTCATGAGATATGAGTTGATGGGTTTGATAGAAAAGCATGAACGGTGATAGGTTTGGGTTGTTGATTGATTATTATTGGTTATGGGTGTTGATTACCTTATGGGTGATAAAGAATAATGTTGATTATAACCATTTGAGACTTTAGAATTTATCTGGGAGCAAAAGAATGGGTTATTGGGTATAGAGACACCATTAATAAGGGCTATGAAGCTTTATGCCACCAAGTGTTTGACAAAATGCCTAAGTGACCAAAATATGACTATTGTTGCTAATTTGGAATCCCTTTGACTTGTATTGATATAGATTGAAGTTGAAAGGGTCGGCAAATGTTGTATTATGCTCAAGAGCAGGAAGTTAAGGTATGTGAGGCTAACTCTCTATGTTTGGGAATGTTAATGATTCTCCCTACATTACGTTTCTTTTACGACGTATCAATTGCCTTAGAAATATAGCTAAGCCTAGTTCCTTGAATAGTTGTAGAACTTCTATTCTCTAGCTTCGTAACTCGTTCATGACTTTCATTCTGAACGTTGTGAGCTCAGTTCATATTCAATATAGACTTGGGTTTGATGTCCCTAAGTCTCAGTATAGCTTACTCAGCACGTCATAAACAGTTGAAGCTTCAGTGTCCCTAACCAGTTCAAGAATACATGTCTCATTCTAGTCCTATTCAGTATTCCAGTATTATGTCACTCAGTAGGATTCAGTATTCCAGTATTATGTAACTCAGTATGATTCAGTATTCCAGTATAATGTAACTCAGTGTGATCCAGTATTCCAGTATCATATAACTCAGCGTGATTCAGTATTTCACTATTATGTATTGCAGTATGATTCTCAGTTCTTGATTTTAAATCCCTGGATGTTGAACACCTGTATTTGGGCCTGAGGCCGCAGTTTATGCTTTATACATCTTTGGGCCTGAGGCTGCAGTTTATGCTTTATGCATTTTGGACCTGAGGTCGCAGTTATGTATACGTATACTTGGGCCCGAGGCCGCAGCTTGTGCACATATATATATTGGTCCTGAGGCCGCAGTTTAATATTAAGATAAACAGGTTGTTCATCATTCAGAAGAGGGAGTATTCATATCCTTACTTCCTTTATTCAGTTCAGTTATTAGTTATCAGTTATCTTTTCAGTTATCAGTTCAGTTATCAGTTACCAGTTGTCAGTTCAGTTATCAGTTATCAGTTCAGTTACCGGTTATCAGTCATCAATTATCAGTTATCATTTCAGGTTCAGTTTCAATAGTTATCATTTCAGTTATCAGCTTAGTTTTAGTTTCAATATTTATAATTCTTTCTTTCAGTTGCTTTACATACCAGTACAATTCAAATGTACTGACGTCCCTTTGCCGGGGGCCTGCATCTCACAATGCAGGTAATGATTTACAGGTTGATGATTCAGAGTGCTAGGATTCTCGTACCAGCTGTTTGGTGATCCCCAGTTCTTTCGGGGCATTATCATTACTTTACAGTATTTCAGTATTTACAGGCAGTCAGTGTTTTCAGTACTTCATTAGAGGCTTTATAGACTAGAGTAACAGTTAGACAGAGTCACATGCTTTTCATATTAAGCCATGTTGGCTACAAATATATTTCAGAATTATATTATTATTTCCGCACTTTGATTTATATCATTTGGACTTTTAGTATATCAGCATGTGTTAGTTTATCCGCATTCATCATATTATGATATCACATGTTGATTCAGCCAGCCAGTTGGTTCGCTCGGTCATATGTAGTCAGGCACCGAGTGCCGTGTTACGTCCACGCCCAGGTTTGGTGTGTGACAAAGCTTGGTATCAGAGCACTAGGTTCAAGAGTCCTAGGGAGTCTATGAAGCCGTGTCCAGTGGAGTTTCCTTTATATGTGTGTGCCGGCCACTCATATAAATGGTTAACTACCAAGACATCCAGGATTGTCTCATTTCTTTCTACTCTAGATCGTGCCATGAAGCCTAGAGCAATAGTTAACCTTCTTTTCCTATCGAATTCCAAACGTATTGGATGCCCAAGCGACGCGCAGGAGAAACTTAAAGTCCTAGAGAGGATAATTGCCCATTGGGGTATAATTATGGAGTACAGGTTGGTAAATGTGAGACTTGAGAGGATGTTAAAAGTGGGATGCAATGGATAGTAGAACAGATTAGAGCATAACCTTATCAAAAAATACAAAAGCAGTTATCATGTCTTATGGTTATCAATTTACCTCAATTACCAGTTATGCAATCTTTCAGTTAGCAAGTTTATGGTTATTCAGGATGCCAGTTATTAGTTATTCAGTTACCAAATCTCCAATTTTCAGACTGATGAGTACACAGTGATGCCTATGGGTGCTAAAAGAAAATGTAAGTAACAGTGGTTATAGCGAAATCATTCGCATATTTTAGGTCTGGATTAAGACCAAGTCTCACCGGATGGCGCAGGAAGTGATTTATCAGATGATGGTATACTCTGAAGGATAAGTTTGTGTATAGTAATNGAATAATGTTGATTATAACCATTTGAGACTTTAGAATTTATCTGGGAGCAAAAGAATGGGTTATTGGGTATAGAGACACCATTAATAAGGGCTATGAAGCTTTATGCCACCAAGTGTTTGACAAAATGCCTAAGTGACCAAAATATGACTATTGTTGCTAATTTGGAATCCCTTTGACTTGTATTGATATAGATTGAAGTTGAAAGGGTCGGCAAATGTTGTATTATGCTCAAGAGCAGGAAGTTAAGGTATGTGAGGCTAACTCTCTATGTTTGGGAATGTTAATGATTCTCCCTACATTACGTTTCTTTTACGACGTATCAATTGCCTTAGAAATATAGCTAAGCCTAGTTCCTTGAATAGTTGTAGAACTTCTATTCTCTAGCTTCGTAACTCGTTCATGACTTTCATTCTGAACGTTGTGAGCTCAGTTCATATTCAATATAGACTTGGGTTTGATGTCCCTAAGTCTCAGTATAGCTTACTCAGCACGTCATAAACAGTTGAAGCTTCAGTGTCCCTAACCAGTTCAAGAATACATGTCTCATTCTAGTCCTATTCAGTATTCCAGTATTATGTCACTCAGTAGGATTTAGTATTCCAGTATTATGTAATTTAGTATGATTCAGTATTCTAGTATAATGTAACTCAGTGTGATTCAGTATTCTAGTATCATATAACTCCGCGTGATTCAGTATTTCACTATTATGTATTGCAGTATGATTCTCAGTTCCTGATTTTAAATCCCTGAATGTTGAACACCTGTATTTGGGCCTGAGGCCGCAGTTTATGCTTTGTGCATCTTTGGGCCTGAGGCCGCAGTTTATGTTTTATGCATTTTGGACCTGAGGTCGCAGTTATGTATATGTATACTAGGGCCCGAGGCCGCAGCCTTTGCACATATATATATTGGGCCTGAGGCCGCAGTTTAATATTAAGATAAACAGGTTATTCATCATTCAGAAGAGGGAGTTTTCATATCCTTACTTCCTTTATTCAGTTCAGTTATTAGTTATCAGTTATCTTTTCAGTTATCAGTTTAGTTATCAGTTACCAATTATCAGTTCAGTTATCAGTTATCAGTTCAGTTACCAGGTATCAGTCATCAGTTATCAGTTATCATTTCAGTTTCAGTTTCAATAGTTATCATTTCAGTTATCAGCTTAGTTTCAGTTTCAGTATTTATAATTCTTTCTTTCAGTTGCTTTACATACCAGTACAATTCAAATGTACTGACGTCCCTTTGCCGGGGGCCTGCATCTCACAATGCAGGTAATGATTTACAGGTTGATGATTCAGAGCGCTAGGATTCTCGTACCAGTTGTTTGGTGATCCCCAGTTCTTTCGGGGCATTATCATTACTTTATAGTATTTCAGTATTTACAGGCAGTCAGTGTTTTCAGTACTTCATTAGAGGCTTCATAGACTAGAGTAACAGTTAGACAGAGTCACATGCTTTTCATATTAAGCCATGTTGGCTACAAATATATTTCAGAATTGTATTAGTATTTCCGCACTTTAATTTATATCATTTGGACTTTCAGTATATCAACATGTGTTAGTTTATCTTCCGCATTCATTATATTATGATATCACATGTTGATTCAGCCAGCCAGTTGGTTCGCTCGGTCATATGTAGTCAGGCACCGAGTGCCGTGTTACGTCCACGCCCAGGTTCGGGGCGTGACAAAGCTATAACCATTTCTCAGATCAACCATTCATGAAGCCACTTCCCCTTTGGCAAGGACTATAGCAAATTTCTGCACCGAACCTCGATGTTATCCTTCCAACATGCTAAAATCAAATCCGTTTGCAGTCATTAAAGATCCTGCCGATCTCACCTAGTCCAGCACAACTACTCTGGTGACATTGACACATCAATACAGACTAAAGCCACGACTTGTGAAATCCATGCACCAATAAGCCACAATCCGAACTTACTCAAATCATGAATATGACTCAAATGAAAAAGCTGTACCGCAAGCTCACTGGTACCACCACAACACAAGGCTGAGAACCCGCCGCACATTGAAGAAACAGAACACACGAATCTAACCCGCAGGATCATACTTCCACATAGCTTCGCTCCAATGCGCGACCTCGTCCAAACACTGGTCCACATGAGACACCTTAAGTTACTATGCTCAAAATTGACAACCGTGCGCAATATGATGTCCAAAACCAAAGCAATCATCATAACCACCGCGAGGCAATTATATAACACCACATAACTCGAAAGGACATAACTGATACGCCATTCACCGAGCAACACCCAATTACTCTTCCCGCTCGACTTCCACTATGAAACCCCAATAGAACCGCACCATATGTGCCTATCACCAACAAATCATAACGCCTCGCAACATAGAAAGGTAACTCATAGATCTCCCCAGATTACTGATAAGCTCAATAACAATCGAATCAACACATCCCTCAACATTACAACTCGGAGGCAACCAAGCCGACTCAAGTTAGAACACACATCCACATTGGCCTGCCCACGAACCCCTTATCAAGGAAACCCTGAAACTGCTCCTTCAACTCCTTTAACTCTGCCGGTGCCATACGATACGGTGCCCGGCACCAAATCAATACCAAAATCAACAACCCGGCCCGGCGACATGCCCGGCAGCAGGAAACACATCTGGAAGAATCCCTCATCACCGAAACTGAATCAATGGTAGGAGTCTCTGCACTGACATCCATCCCGAAAACCCAAGTAAGAAAAATAGTCCTTCCCAGCCATCCACCGAATCTTCGAAATATAAAACCACCCTACTAGACCATAATCCGTCGAACTTTGCCACTCAGTCCATGGTATTCTCGGCATAGCCAACATCATTGCCTTAGCGCAACAGTCCAAAATAATACGACACGAAGGCAACCAGTCTATACCCAATATCCCTCAAATCCTAACTTACCAAGCAGCAAAAGATCCACTCGGGTCTCCAAACTCCGGTAGTCACTACACAGTGCCAATACACGCGACCCACAACCACAACATAACCTGTTTATGAGAACTCTCGGCCTCCAACTCCATATAGCACACGAATCACCATATCCGATCCCAATTCCACCGTCCGAGTATACAACACACCTCTAATACCTAATCATTCCCACGAGAGACACTCTTATGATTCTTCCGTGCCACACAGCGAACCCGAATATCAGCAGTCGATCAAACAAGAAGTGCTGCAATACTACCGAAGTACCCTCGACTTAATCACATTGCCTTTTTCTGAAACATATACCCTCGTCAAATCACCCCCAATTAGCCATACCATTTCCTTAATCATCTGAAGACCATCTCCCTAATCATTTGAAGCTCCCCGCTGCCTAAGAGTTTCATGACCTTCCTTTCAGAACTGAATCGTAACCTTACACACGCAATCTCAATCCTCCACAATATACCGCATATGCCATACCATCCTAGGATAATGTGAGAACTTCATATCCCTACCGAGCCATAAGCCACTATGTACTCAACCAACCAAGAACTTTCCATTGAGCCCAATCCGGAAGAAAATCACTATACATACCATGCTCCTCACGCCAACAGAAAATATACATCTCTAGCCACGGTAGCAATCAACAAGAACTCTCCGACTCCCCCTTGCACAAACAAGCCTGTCAGGACTGAATCCTCCTAACTCGACCAAGCCACGTAAGCCATCAAAACCTAAGAGCCTGCCGCGAAAATACCCGTAGAAACTCATTACCTCGAAAACACCCAAGGAACTAATCACATCCTTACCATACCGATCTAAGGCTCATAAGCCACTAAATACTTTCTCAGATATTATCAAGAGCACCATAATCAAAATACTTTACTTTGAAGAGACTTCCTGCGAATCTAAATCCGTTACCTTTACCTTCCTGTTAGTGATACATAGAATCCCATAATTAATATAGAAAATACCACAAGTCTTGCCATCTTCCAATGAAAACTCAGTTTCTAACCACATATACAACTTTAAAATACCCAATTGTTACATGTAGAATCTTGAACACATTAGACCCATTCCCGGGAGTCATTCACTCTATTCAAACTGCAATTAGCCTGATCGAATGAACAGAACCACCCGTGCCTCAATAGCACTCCGACACCACAGAGTGTAACCTCATCCTAGAACAACCAAGCCACTTCATGCTCTATGCACCGAGTATCCATTACCAACAACAACTCAAGGAATTCCGTGATTCTCATACACCTATGAAGCATGACATAACCTTTGTCAAAATTCTCCTTTACTCGAGACATCCTCGGTCTCAATATCCGTAAGCCATAACTGATTCACCAGTATGCCTCAAACTGGAACCAACATAGTACATAACCGTGCAATCAACTAAGCAATAGCAGACTCCCCCACTTAGCTCGAAGCCATAGATCAAAACACACACACAATAACTCATAACGCATATACTCTACTGCTTCCATAATACCATATGAGATTAAACTCAATCCTTCATAAGCTTGTGAAACACAAACCATCTAGTACTCTAAATCTTATGCAAATCTCGCATTCACCCTCGTAACAGTTGAACCCCACACTCTTAAGCGACCCAATTTAAATCACAGCACATATCTTTCACTTGCAAATGAGATCTTCTAACAGACAACATAAAGATCGCACAAACTTCCGACCACTCCGCAGGAGATAACCCACCTGCTTCGCCTCGAACTAACCTTTCCGCATACCTTTCACCGTCATAGGCTTTACGCAGTCATTTAGTCTTCCTGAGTCAGAACTCATACCGTAACATGAAATTTACTTCACTCCCAACTGGGAAACATGAAAAGATTCTTCACACGCCCATAACTCGGGGCTATACCTCGAATCAAGGTATAACTCAAGCACCTAATAGTTCTTCTATCCTCCAGAAGACCCTTCTCGTCGCTTCCAAATCATATGGATACATCTCGCAGTACTAACATAATCATCCAGCCGTCACTTCCACTAATAGGGACACTACCGAACATATAAGTTCAAAAACACTTGCTCTCACAATCAGCACCTCGGGGTTCAAGCTATAGGCAAAAATCCGGCCTCAAGTCCTCTAGACTGGCCCAACATCAACTCACAGAGATCACATCTCGCCCCTCGATCAGGGGATCACAAGCCATCGATGCACATCTGATACTGAGCGCTCATGTGCGCATACGAACGTGTGGAAGGAATTTCAAGGGTTACTTTTCAAGCTGAATCAAAGGACGCATGATAAGAATTCAAGAATGTGAAGTTTTTCCTAAAGGTTCTGCAGCCTCTCGAGGATAAATACAGCCGTCTCCGTACCGATCCGCGAGACTCTACTAAACCCGCTCATGACTCGTGAGACCTATGTAACCTAGGCTCTGATACCAACTTGTCACGACCCCAAACTGGCCTGGTCGTGATGGCGCCTCTCGTGAAGACAAGGCCAGCCGACACAACACCCATGTTAACCATTTAATCATTAAGAGTCATTTTTTTAGCCTTTAATTAAACAAATGTTACGTAATATAAGTCTAAATGAACAATACGGAAATAACATACAAGCCCGACATCGGAGTGTCACTAGCAATGAGCATCTACCAAGGTCTGAATACAACAAAATAGTCAAAAATATACTAAGTACAGTAATGGAAATGAGAGGAAGGAAGTAGTGCTGCGAACGTCGTGCAGCCACCTTGCTAACTCTGATGACTCTGCGTAACATGTAAGGCCCCGTGAAAATTTTTACTCAAAACCCAAGATCTCGTAGTCCCAAGTTATGAATAGGTGTTAGGAATGTGTAAAAAAAGCTCGCCGCGGTTTGGACCCTTTTGGACTAAGCTATGCATTAAAAAGTCAAGAAATTATGTTTTCCAGAAAAAATGCAATTTTGCGGTCAATAATGCGGTCGCATATCAAGTACGCGGACCTTATATCTGCGCAGAGTGAGTCAGTGTGTTGGTCAAAATTGAAGTCAACTATGCGGTCCAATATGCGATCGCATAATCAAAATGCGGACCGCATAGTCGTCGCATAATTTCCTTAGGATTTTGTGAAGGTCAGTTCTGCGGTGCACTTTGTGACCGCAGAACGTGAATGCGGACCGCATTCTTGCCGCAAACCAAGTCAGTGTGTTCAGTTGTTGGGACCATTTTTGAGGTCCATTTTGCAGACCGCATGTCCAGTATGCGATCGCAAATGCGATCGCATACCTGTTCCGGGGCTCCAAATTTCTAATTTTCTTACCCGACCCCATGTCAATATATTACACACCACCCTTCATTTTAGGCGTGTTTTCTGATGTATTTAGAGAGAGAGAGAGCGAGGGTCCTAGAGGGAGAAGGGTTTCTTCATCAACATTTATCCAAAAATCTTGTTTAAGCTTTGAAGATTTGTCAAGAAAGGCACCTAGGTCTTCTTCCTAAAAGGTAAAGTTCTATAACCCAAGCTCTTAATTACTAGATATAACTAGGGTAGACCATTAGAAGGGTAATTGATGAGGATGAAAGTGGATATCTTGCATGCATGAGTTCTTATAAGTATTTGGTTAGGTCTTGAGCCAAGGATGGGATGAGGGATGGTAGGATCTTTCACAAAATGGTTTTAAAAGCATAATGCACACTTAGTGTTTGAGAATATGCTCAAGTGAGCTAGAACTATGATCACCTCTCTAATTCGTGGTTCAATTTGTCATGTTCCCGAAAGATTGACATTGCTAAGAGTCTCGGAGTATAGTAGGACTTAAGGAAAGCTCGATCGAGGTATGTAGGCTAAACTTTCTCTCTCGGAACTGAAATCCATATTGTTTTCGTAAGCTTAAGTGTGGTTTGCCTACCAAAAATGGTATAGCCTTGAGTCACTTTAAATGAAGGTTAGTATCTTAATTGGCTGAGAAGAATTCAATTTGTTTAATTCCCCTAGTTGCTCTTATGTGTACTAAATGCCTTGATTGAATATGTCTATTTGCTGATAAACTGTAAAGATGTTTGGAAATTAATCGATTGGGAAAATGTGAAATAAATTATGAGATAAGCCTTGACCCAACTGTTATGAACTAGCTTCAAAAATGGAATGTCCTAAAGGTCTTGTACCCGAACTAAGCCCATAAATGGTTGTTCTAGATATTACATTGCCTCTTTAAAAACATACATTACAATGCGAGTCCTTATATATTCCGATGTTGAAATTGTACAATTGTTAAAATGGAAAGGAATAATTTAAGGATAACTGAGGTGATTGCTTGCTTATAATGCCCATGTGTATTCCAATTGTTGGTTGACATGTCCCTCTTTGGGAAGAATCCTTTGTGCTTGATGATTCTATTACTATTGAATTCGAATATATAAACTTTCTGGATTATTTGGTACATTGATATTGGTTAGCGACCCCTGGAAATAAAGGAGATAAAAATATGGAAAATCATATGCGGCCTTCGTGCCATGAGAACGATAAACCTTGTGAAAGGCCAAAAGTGCCAAAGAGATATTGTTATCGGGAGAGATTGAGAACATTAATAAAAGCTATAAATTATGAAAGGTATTGAGGTAAGCATGGTTGCATTTATGCTATATTTTTATACTTGTATTCATCCTACAATTGTGTGAAATATTAAATCGAATCAAAATGTTCTTTTGGGAGTATCATTAGCAATACCGAGGAAGGTGGGTCATAAGGCCCGCACCTGAAACTACACGTGCCGGTGTGGGAGTGGAGTGTGACATGGGATGAAATTGAAATATTGGTGAAATTGTGGTTATTCCCTTTAATTGGGATGAACTTGGTAACAATTGTAAATTGGTAACACCAACCCACACGACATAGGTGGGAAGGAAGCCTAGCCGATCGGGCCGTGATCCGACGCCATGCCACACACATGGTGGTATTGTGCTAGGAATCATAAAAACTGGAAATTCAAAAATAGGAAAATTTGTTGTTGTGGTACATGTCTCTATAGGGACGACCTAGCCGATCGGGTCGTGATCGGACTCTGTGCTAACAAAGGCGGTGGTATAACTTATATCGGTGCTAGTGATCTCCCAACCAAAAATTTTGTATATTATTTTCATAAACTAGAAGATTTACATGTTTTAAGTTGGGTGCTAGTCTATTGTTGACTTTGGCTCGCTGTTTTGTGTTTTCTTTGCTTGTATGGTTATTCTATTATGAAAGAGGACTTTTAGCCTTACATACTAGTGCTATTCGATGACACTAACGTCCCTTTTGCCGGGGGCGCTGTATTATTTTATGAGACAGGTTGTTCTATAGCGAGAGGCATCGGCCAGTGATAGCAGTATTCTCTTCCCAGCAGACTTGGTGAGCCCCACTCTATCCCGGTGTTGTGTCATATATCTTTTGTTCATTTCTCATCATGTTTTGATGTATAGCCGGAGCCTTATTGCCGGCATTTCCCCATTTCTCTTCTATTATACATAAAGGCTCCGTAGACTATTTGTGGGTGGTGGTCAATGTTGGGGGTCCGGACTAGAAAAGTTTGTACTTGATAAACATGTTTTCATTAAGCTTGTAAACTTGTAATATTTTGTAAACTATGAATGAAGTCATTAACAGAAATGAAATGAAAGTTGCTAATGGAAGAGGGTTTTGTGTTTTGATTAAATGGGATAACATTCCCTCATTATTCATGAACTAGTTTGGGTAGAATAAAAATCTAGCAGGCTTGCTCAATCGGGTTTACTCGGTTGAGCGCCGGTCGCGCCCCTCGGTTTTGGGGCGTGACACAACATCCGCTATCCGGTTCTGAAATACCTGAATCTGCACACGAGGTGCAGGGAGTAATGTGAGTACTCCAACCCAGTAAGTAATAAGAGTAAATAAAGACTGAGCAGTATGAAACGATGAATCCACACTTATGATAAACTCAATAAGCACAACAGGCTTTCAAATCAGAATACGAGTCAATCGTCTCAATTAAATCCCAGCTTTCGGTAAAAAATCATTTGAAAATACCTTCCAACAGTTTCAGTAGGGGTTCAATACCATTTATAATGAAAGAGATGAAAACCATAATCGGCCCTTCGGGCAAAACATAGTTCGTAAATAGTCCCTCGGGAAAAACAGGAATCAAAAACACCTCATAGCATGAAATCTCAGTGGAAATAACAAAGCCAAATCAGTAATTAAATTCTGAACATCTCATAAACCCCAGCTTATATGAAAGTTGTCTAAAAACATTTATTTAACATGTTCGAAGAGGCTCAGCATAAAGATGAGTGAAAGCAGTCATTAAATCAACATGTTCGATAGAAACTCACTTTAAAGAGGAGTGAAAAATCAATAAGTTCATAATCAGGCCCATCAGGCAAGTGTCACTCATATGCATGTATATATCTATCACCCCTCGGGCAAGCCTCTCAGTCACTCGTGACTCAACTCTTATCAATCAGCGCTCACACTCAGTACTCACACTCAATAGGTACCATATAGTGACAGCTGCGGTGCGCAGCCCGATCCAGATATCGCTGCGGCGTGCAGCCCGATCCATATATATAGTCGACTGCGCTCACTGGGGGTGTGCAGACTCCGGAGGGGCTCCTACAGCCCAAGCGCTATATCTCTGCGGCGTGCAGCCCGATCCATATACATATATATAAATATATTGTTGCGGCGTACAGCCCGATCCATAGATATATAATCCTCATAACCAGGCCCTCGGCCTCTCTCAGTCATTAACCTCACAATTAGACTCTCGGTCTATCTCAGTTATCAACCTCACAATCAGACCCTCGGTCTATCTCAGCCATCAACCTCACGGTCACTTGGACCATCAGTAAAACAGGGAACTCAGCCCAAACAGTTTTCACATTTTTAAGAAATAAAGTGATAAAGCCAGATTTAAATAATAAACAGGTAAAACATGACTGAGGATATGTTTTCAAAACAAATAGAGTGAGGAAAATTAGTGATAGTGCCCCTAAGGGTCTCAGCAGGTCAGCACAAGGTCCCAAACATGGCATACAGCCCAAAATATAATATAAATCTCTAGAATATGGAATATCATAAGATTTCAAATCAAATAAGCGACTTATCAGTCGTACGGGACGGACCAAGTCAAAATTCCCAACGGTGCACAACTCCACGCTCGTCATCTAGCGTGTGCGTCACCTCAAAGTAACACAACAATGTGTAATCCGGGGTTTCAAACCCTCAGGACAGTATTTACAATCATTACTTACCTCGATCCGGTCCAACTCTAGCCCGCGATGCCTTTGCCTGTACGAGTCGACCTCCGGATGCTCCAAATCTAGCCACAATCAGTACATAATCATTAGAACATGCTAAGGGGACAAAGCCCACTCCCAAATTGCTCAAACCTGGCCCCCGGGCCCACTCTCGGAATTCAATAATTTTCACATCAACGGATTCCTTATCTCCCCACGAGTTTATACATACCAAGAACATTAAAATCCATTCACAAATGACCCTTAAAATCCCAAATGTTTGGTCTCCAATTTCAAGCCCTATCTCTTCAATTTTTTTAGGCTTAATTCCATGATTAATTAGGTGGAATTCACACAAGAATCAAGTATTGAGTTCAGAAATCTTACCTCCAAGTGATTCCCTTCGATTCCCTCTTCAAATCCTTCACAAAAGCTCCAAAAATTGCTCAACAATGGAGAAAATAGACCAAAAGTCACGGACAAGGGCTATAAAAACATTCTGCCCAGGCTTTAAAAGCCTTCTTCGCGAACACGGGATGATCATCGCGTTCGCGATGAACAAAACACCAGCCATCAAAAATTGCTCTATGCGTTCGCGGCACCAGCCTCGCAAAAGCGATACACACTGGATACTAAACTACGCGAACGCGGCCCAATACTCGCGAACGCGATGAATAACTTGGCCTCAAACCCAGCTGACCACTTTCCTTCTATGCGAACGTGGCATGTACCTCGCGAACGCGATGAACGATACTCCAACCCTTCGCGAACGCGGAGCCTTCATCGCGATCGCGAAGGCCAATTCCTCAACCTCACTAGTTAACCCTTCGCGAACGCGAAGGTCAATTTTCCTGAAATCCTTCAACAGTTTTTCTGCAACTTTTCAACACAAGAAATGGTCCGGACCACCCGAAACTCACCCGAGGCCCTCGGGACCTCAACTAAACATGCCAACATATCCCATAACCTTATTCAAACTTGTTCCAACCTTCGGAACGCTCAAAACAACATCAAAACACCAAATTCGCATCGGATTCAAGCCTAAGAATTCCAAAACCATCTAAATTACGCTCTTGATAAAAAACCCGACCAAACCACGTTCGAATGACCTGAAATTTTGTACACACATCCCAAATGACACAATGGAACTACTGCAAATTCCGAAATTTCATTCTGACCTCTATATTAAAATCTCACCTACCAACCGAAGAATGCCGAAATCTCAATTTCGCCAATTCAAGCCTAAACCTTCCACGGACCTCCAAAGTGCATTCTGATCACGCTCCTAAGTCCCAAATCACCTAACGGAGCTAACCAAACCATAATAATTCCAATCCGAGATCATATACAAACAAGTCAAATTTTGGTCAAACCTTTCAATTTTAAGTTTTAAACTGAGAACTGATCTTCCAAATTCATTTTGATTAATCTGAAACCAAGACCAATGATTAACATAAGGCATAATACACCACACGGGGAAAATCATGCCCGAGAGCTGACGATCAAAGTGCAAAAGCTCAAAACGACCGGTCGGGTTGTTACACAACTGCATCTTTACTACTTGGAGCAGTAGATTCTCTCTCTATGTTTCTTTCATCAGGTTTGACAAGAATCTTCAACAAAGTATCAATCTTTGATCCTAGGTCTTTCTTTAAATTCTGTGAAAGAAATTAAGTTAAAAAGTTAAGGACAGGTAGTCCTAAACATCAAGTTACAAGTTAAAAAGTTAAGGACACTTGGCCCTGAACTTTGACTTACATGTTCAAAAGTTAAGGACAGACAGTCCTTAACTTCAAGTTTGAAGTTCAAAAGTTAAGGACACTTGGTCCTGCAGTTTGATTTCCAAGTTCAAAAGTTGAGGACACTTGGTCCTTAACTTTGAATTCCATGTTCAAAAGTTAAGGACACTTGGTCCTGAACTATGAATTACAAGTTCAAAAGTTAAGGACACATGGTCCTTAACTTTGATCCTTAACTTTGATTTCCAAGTTAAATAGTTAAGGACATTTGGTCCTTAATTTTGAATTACAAGTTCAAAATATAAGGACACTTGGTCCTGAACTTTAATTTGCACGTTCAAAAGTTAAGGACACTTGGTCCTGAACTTTGAGTTCCAAGCTCAAAAGTTAAGGACACTTGGTCCTGAACTTTGAGTTGCAAGTTCAAAAGATAAGGACACTTGGTCCTTAACTTTGAGTTACAAGTTCAAAAGTTAAGGACACATGGTCCTTAACTTAAGTTCACAAGTTTGATGTATCCATCAGATACGGGACCACATCTGCGGTCCCCAAACTGCAGATGCGGAAATCGCTGAAGCAGTGAGCTTCATTTATTACGGGTTATAAGTCGATTTTGCAATATTGCACTCCTCCATTGGGCGATTTTACAGCTTTTGAGAGAAGACCTTCACCTAGGATATTGAGGTAAGTTTATTCTACCTATTTCTAGTTTAATAATCGTGCCTTAGATAGATTAAATACTAGTATTAAGGTGAAATCATGGGGTTAGAGCAAAAACCTAGGGTTTTTACAAAAGTTGGATTTGACCACTAAATTTGTTATGAAATGAATTAGAAATCATATATTGTTGATCCTTGGGTTATGAAGAACAACTTCCCTTGAAAAATTCCGGAATTCAGCCACGTGGGCCCGGGGTCGGATTTTAGGAAACTCTTGTTAAGGGTGGGGAATTGCTTAAGTCGTTAGAATATGATCTTGTAAGTTTTTATTGACTAGTTCCTACCTCGTTTATCTAGTTTTGGATTGTTCGGCTCCAAATCGAGAGTTCGAGCTCGTTCTTGGTATTGGAAGTGCACTTTGGAGCGAGGTGAGTCTCCTATCTAACCTTGTAAGAGGGAATTGTCCCCATAGGTGATGTAATCTAATAATTTATTATTAAATGCAGGGGCTACGTACGCACTAGGTGACGAGAGTCCGTGCGTAGCTACTATTGTGCTAAGTCCGGGTAGTTTAGGACCCAAAAGCATGCTTTATGTGGTATTCTTGCAACTTTATATTTAATTTGGATGGTTTAATCGTGGTGATTATGATAAATGGGATTAGTTAAGAGGAACATGACCATTCTTGGCTTTTAAAAGAGAAGATGATAATTCAGTGAGTAATTGCTCCCCAGTTATATGTTCTTGTCTGCCTGTTGATGTGTTTAATTACATTTGACCGTGTTGCATGGTTTATTCGCGAGCGGGGTAATAGATACATCTATGGTTCATGCCGTTCGACCCTCGACAGTGCACAATTTACTTTATGTTGGATCGGGCCGTACGACCTCGGCACTACTTACGCCAGCTTTACCCAGTACTTTTCTATGATTTGAGTTTATTAATTGTCCTGAAATGGAAGTTACCAGCCGTGACATTATCTAGGAGAGGACCTGTTAGTTCTTGCTATACACTGCTATTTATTTGTTTTTATCCATGCACAGTATAACTCATATCTCATATTATTTGACCCTAGTAAGTGTCAAGTTGACTTCTCGTCTCTACTTCTTCGAGATTAGACAGGATACTTACTGGGTACATATTGTTTATGCACTCATACTACACTTCTGTACTTAATTGTACAGGATCTGAGGCAGGTACATCTGGCTATCAGTCTGGTGCGTATCTTTGAGCCTATTCCGAGACTACCACGGTGAGCTGCTCCCCTCCTGTGCCGTTCAGCAGCTTGATGGAGTTTCTTTTTATTTATTTTTGCTGTCTATTCTATTTCAGACAGTAGGATAGGATTGTTCTTTTGTATATTGTACTAGTTTCCCATAACTTGTGACACCAGGTCTTGGTACACACATTAGTAGACTATTCTTTTGGGATTTGTATAATTATTTTGGGTACCTTACTGGTTATTACTTGTTTTAACCTTAATTTAAGAAATTTCTGAAATGAGTTAGTAAAGGTAAAATAAGAACTTATTTATATTTCCGCGTTGGCTTGGGCAATGGTGTTGGGCGGCATCATGACCTATTGGAAATGGGTCGTGACATTTGAATTCCAAGTTCAAAAGTTAAGGACACTTGGTCCTTAACTTTGAATTCCATGTTCAAAAGTTAAGGACACTTGGTCATGTACTTTGAATTCCAAGTTCAAAAGTTAAGGACACTTGGTCCTGAACTTTGAATTACAAGTTGAAAAGTTAAGGACACCACAGCTGGTCCTTAACTTTGAATTCCAAGTTAAAAAGTTAAGGACACTTGATCCTTAACTTTGAATTCCAAGTTCAAAAGTTAAGGACACTTGGTACTTAACTTCGAATTCCAAGTTCAAAATTTAAGGACACTTGGCCCTTAACTTTGATTTCCAAGTTCAAAAGTTAAGGACACTTGGACCTTAACTTTTATAAAAGCAAAGTTAACTAAAAATTCATAAACACAGTTAGCTTATGAATTCATACGACTATTTTTATGAAATGTCCTTAATAATCAAATATATTGATTGAACCACAAACACATTTCAATACCAAAAATTTCTTAATAACTTCCTCACAAAAATCCGCTCCTTATTCGACACTGAATCAACTTATAATCATTATTTTTGATATTTCACACATACTTGATGCCAAACACAGCATTGATTGCAATTACACATATACAAAAAACAAAAATGCACAAAAGCAAAAAAAGAAAAAAATACCAGTTCGATCGTTCAATGCAGAGAAGATGACGAAGAAGAAAGATTAAGTGCAGCTGGTTTGCGTGCAAGGACGATACAGATACTGAGGAGCACGCAAAAGTTGCCGCTGAAATTTTCGCTCTCAAATTTTCCCTTTGAACGAATAAAACAAGTGTTTGGGAATATAAGAATTAAAGAAAGGGTAAAACTATCTTTTCAAAATAATTTTAATAGAGTAGTGGCTATTTTTGCTCAGCATTAAAATTAGTGGATAAAAAATAAATACCACCTTACTTAGTGGCTACCACACGCCATTTTTACTCGTTTGTATGTTGGATATTGGTGCATTCCCTAATTCCTAATAATAATACATTTTGCTATTGTCCTTGTTTTAAAGAGCTTGTTTTATTTCTTCCGATTTCGAGCAAAGGTTTATCTTGAATGCACTTAATAGGAAATTAAATTTCAGTAGGTTTGTCCTAGAGCAGTAAGAATAATTATGGAAGCAGCCTTTCTTCCTCGGTTGTTCCTCCCTAATTGCTGCTACTCCTTTCATTCTTCGAATGTCCTCCTTTTTTTTGGGGTTTACTTTTATTTTCTCCTTTCTTTTTAACATCTCCCTTTTCTTTTCCTAGGACCCTATTTAACAGCTTAACATAAATATAGCGGGAAATACTTTTTTCACTTTACACTTACATTTTTGAAAAACGGAAATTACAAAATTACCAGTTTGCTTCGTTTAGCTGAAACTTTTCTAACTAAATATATATTACGATAAATTTTGGAACCTATATAGAGCTTATTGAACAAACAAATGTATGAAGAACGTTTCTTTTTCTCTTTTATTTAATTGGAGTTTTAATATATTATCCAAAAAATTCTTCAAATCCAAATTAAAATGTACATTGATTGAACTTCTTTCTAGACTAATCAAATCGTGCTTAAGCCTTTCTGCACCAAGAATATTCGATATTCAAGAAAATTCAAAAGTATAATAAGCTACATCATTTTTTGCATTAATAAATAAATAAGTAATGAACTTAATTAAATGCATGAGAGGCATGTTCATAGGTGTTACTCGAACACTACAAACATATGCAATTTCCTTTGTAATATGCTCCCACACTCTGGTTTTTTGCTCAAAGATCCGAAGGCTCCTTTCATGTCACAGTCCGGAATTCTCACCTTCTGGACCGTGATGGTGCCTAACATTTCACTTGCTAGGCAAGTCAACGTTAGAGAAACGTGAAGTCAATTGTTATTCAGTTTCAACAAATAAAGTTAATTAAGCAAAATGAAACAAAATCGAGTGCGAAATAACATATATGCCCATAATATCTACTACAATCCGGATCAGGAGTCACAACTCACGAGCTTCTAAGATTTTCTACAAACAGAGTCTGAAAGAAATACAACTGTTTTGAACAAAAAGAAACGGTAAAATAGGAAAATAGAAGGGGACTCCACGGTCTGCGCACGCCGGCAGATCTACCTCGAGCCTCCAATGAGAAAATCCAAGCTGCTATGCTACACAACAGCTAGCGCCGGTACCAAAGTCTGCACAAGAAGTGCAGAGTGTAGTATGAGTACAACCGACCCCATGTACTCGTAAGTGTCGAGCCTAGCCTCGAGGAAGTAGTGACGAGGCTATGATAAGACACCCACATAATAAACCTCTGCAGATAACAGTATATGTACAAGATAACAATAAATAAAAGCTAAACATGTACTATTGCGAGGGGGACATGCTAAGGGGATACAAGATACACGAGATACAACGGTAATGATAACCAGAACAATCAATATGCCTTTAACCAGTAAAAACAATAAAGCACAATGAAAAAAATTACACGTCATCACACTTTGTGCTTTTAGTAAACCTCACAATGAAACAATGATTCTGCATAGCATCACCTTCGTGTTTTTACTGTCACTCTCATTATAAATCAGTAGATACAGCACGGCATGACCCTTCGTGCATTGTCTCTCATAACATGGCACGACATCACACTTCGTGCATTAACACTTACAATATGGCACGGCATCATTCTTCGTGCATTAACACTCACAATATAGCACGTCATCACTCTTCGTGCATTAACACTCACATATGGCACAACATCACCCTTCGTGCATTAACACTCTCCCTTACACATAACAATGAACAAAGATTAACAGGGAGATAGGATCAACAAGAACAAGCCTTACTTCAACATTGGTTCCACAATACCAATCTAAATATTAGAATCAACACTCAATTATGACAAAGCCGATAAACACAGGAAGAACGATCAATTTAACAAATAACTAGTCTAAGAATGGATAACATGATCAAAGTAAGCAATAATTGCAAGGAACAAGTCCCACCCGCATGCTTTAATCCGACAACAACGCATAAGTACTTGTTACCTCACATATACGTTGTACCCAACATCCAAACATGAAATAATTAGACAAACAAGTCATAATCCCTCAAGTCAAAGTTAACCACGACACTTACCCGCTCCAAAGGTCCACTGAAAGCTCAACCACAACTTTGCCTTTCAAACAAGCTTCCGACCAATAGAACCTAGCAAATTACCAACCAAACTATTCAAATTAAGCCTTAGGAACAACCCACAATTGCAAAGGATTCAATTTAGGTCTTTATTGAAAAAGTCAACAAAAGTCAGTTCTCGGGCCTGCTCGGTCCAAACCCGAAATTCGGACCAAAACCTGATTACACATTCACCCCCGAGCCCGGTTATGTAATTGGTTTTGGAATCCAACCTCAATTTGAGATCTAAATCCCCATTTTACAAAAATCCTTAGTTTTACACAAACCCCCAATTTCCCCCCATGAAAACACAAGATTTTAGGTAGAAATCTTAGGAAATATAGTGAAAGATTGAAAGAAAATGGATTAGAATCACTTACCAATGATTTGGGGAAGAAGGGTGCTTGGGAAAACTGCCTCTAGGGTTCCCTTGTTTTGAAATTTTGAAGAATGAACAAAAATCCCATCTAACTCCTATTCGATCAGTTGCAGATGTCGCATTTGTAACCTGGGGTTCGCAAATGCGACTCCTGCAAATGCGAAGAAATAGTCACAAATGTGAAGTCCTTCCATTTCTGTTGTCATCTCATTTGCGATGATTTATTCGCAAATGCGAACATTAGTCTTCCGCAAATGCGACCATTTGATCACAATTGTGATCACTGTACCCCTCCCCCTCCATCCCAAATCGCAAATGCGAAGTCTTGTTTGCAAATGCGAGTCCTCTGGGCTCTAAAAAAATATGTACACAAGTCTAAAAACTCCGGCGTGATATCGATCTGGCTTGATGGTATCCTTTTTCATGATAACCTTCAAATGCCACATGTGTTGGGCCTCACATTTGTATAGAATGGCGTCATCCTGAAAATCGGCTCTGTAATGATTCATTTAGAGACTCGTGGTATGACTTGTTTTCTACCAACTTGTCTCATGACCCTGATAGGAACATAGAGATGTATTCCCCTTAACCCAATCAACACCAAATGCGGAAAATCCCTGGATCTGATGATGAATTCATCAGTAGGGAACCATTCGAACATCCAGTGAACATGGCCCTCGGTCAAATTGTTGAAAAACTGTGCCCATTCTGTAGCATTCTCTGGCTGTGCAAATCTGTCTGGGATAAAGGTCATTTTTTTAGGATGGTGGACATCGATGTGATCGTTTCATGGTCTCCGTAGAAACTCTTGACGGTACTGACCCCTCTGAAGATGTTCTAACAACCAAATATACAGTAGCAAGTTACAACCCTCAAAGTGTTTGAACCCCGTCTTACAATGATCCTGGG
Source organism: Nicotiana attenuata (assembly GCF_001879085.1). Taxonomy (NCBI): domain Eukaryota; kingdom Viridiplantae; phylum Streptophyta; class Magnoliopsida; order Solanales; family Solanaceae; genus Nicotiana; species Nicotiana attenuata. The sequence continues at coordinate 134,143 of NW_017671008.1, forward strand.
CTCGGTATATTTCCGTTACAAACATCGGGACAATAGTATAGGTTTGTCCCTCAATTCCCTCCATTAAAGCTTTGGTTACCATGGCCAACCTGGTGTGAATTCTGTCCCTTTGGCTTGGGAACACTATCATACCCAGAAAGCAGACGATGAATACAAAAACCCTGGATGAGTCCAACCTAGGGATGTGATGGAGAATTCGTCATAAAAGATGCGGTAAGATTTGCTGTGTCCGTATCGTTCATAGAGGAAGTCAAAGGGTATGTAAGACTTCTTCAAGCACTCCAAGTCCTCATTCTTTCTCAGGCCCATCATTTTCAGAAAACCCCTAGTATTGCGGTTTTTCTGGTACTAGTAAACCGGGACTATCCCATGGTAATCCAGCGAACCCTCCGATTTCCTCTAGGAGAGGAGTCATTTCTATGTCACCAAAACGGAATACAGCTCTTTCTCCGTCCCAGAACATAGTAGCAGCTTTGATCAGCATGTTGTTTGGTTGGATGTCCAATAAGGAAGGTAGATTTCCAAGAACCTTTTTCACGTGATTTTTATCGATTGGCGAGAGATTTTCCCACCAGTCTAACAACATCAGTGGTATACTTCGGACCATGCCAAACCTGGGGACTTCGTGCCTCATTTTCTGCAAAACAAACAAAGTTAGACCCTTGCCCACTCAGGATTCGACTACTTACACAATAACAATTACCATGTTGGCATTTATCTCTCCAAATAATGCACTTCGGACAATTAAACTAAGCTTCTCCCTTCTCTCTCTTCTTTAGATAATGATGAAAAAATATAACTTTTGGATTTTGATCCATGATGGCCTTTTTATTGATTTTGACGATTGGAACGTGATTGCGTCCATTGGGATTATGGAAATCCCGGTGGACTTTGGACAAGGATTTCTTAGAGGGTTATTATGTGGACAGCATATGAACCCCGGATAAGTTTAACCATGATGCATGTACAGTTATTTATCAGAGTAAGGTTTCTCTAGTAGTCGAGACTGGTACCCTCAAGCGAACAACTTAAGGGAGAAAGGCACGGAACTGTCGACTGCACTGCTGATCGACTAGTTTTACCGCAAATAACCCTTTTCGAATTTAAAGGGTGATTTTAGGAAGAGCGCGGACACTCATCAAGTGCCGCTATGGTATTAGTACGCACGAGTGGAATATGATGTTGAGCATGGAGTTATGAAAAAAGAAAACAACACGTCGTCAAGTATTTGCATGATGAATAACGATGAAATGCGATATTTAATAATTGTAAAGAAATTTAAGAAAAGAAAAACAAGGAGAAAAGTCAGTTTCCATAGTAGAAGTGATAAAACATGGGAAGGAGATCATAAATGAATAAGGATAGGCAAATAAACTTACGTGGAACGGGAAGGGGTGTGCAAGTATTAACGGAATAATAAAGACATGCTTAAAGACTAATTCACAGACAAGTTCGTTATGGTAAGAGCCTAAAGATATCCCTAGCAGAGTCTCCATGCTGTCGCGCCCCCTTTTATCGTGAAATCGGGTTTCGATATTTCTGAGACAACTCCCTTCCTTTTGGGATGGGGTAAGGGATTTGAAGAGTCGTCACCTAACGGATTAAGGTGCGTTAGGGCACCTAAAGCAATTAACTCATATAACCAGTTTACATCACCAGAGATCGGGTAAGGGATCGAAATTACCTTGAGGGAAAGGTGTTAGGCACCCCTTAAGGTCCACAACGGTGGGTCCCGGCCGTACTTAAATTAAGCGAATTAGTGTTAAAAGGGAGGAAAACAAATTGGGATAGATGCCATATTCAACTTACTTTTACACAGGAGTATAAGGGGTCATCCTAAGTTTTTTAGCCTATAGGATCATTCCATGCAATGCTTTGCAATTCTCTCAAGTCGGGGTTTTACTCATAGCATTAGCGCATGGGCTATCATTTTCTTTACTACCCAATTACTATCTTTCAGTTGTTACCTAAGCGTTCTAGTAGCTTCTAACTCGTGCCTTACCCATCCCTTTCCTATGGTCCTGAAGGTGTTTATGACCTCTATTTAGGGTGGTTCTAGACTGACCTATGTTGCTTAAATGACAAAAGCTAGGCGACAAACAAAATTCAAATAGCACTATCACGTAAGGAGAAAATAAGGGCTCATATTAACCTCCACAAGTAGACAACAAATGCACGCAGTTAAATCAGCAGACTTCATTAATTTAGGATCCTATAGACAGGATATCTAGATGAGCATAAACATAATGCAAAACAGCAGTTTATTATGGCGGGCATCTGGACCTATCAATTTGCCTACTGATTTTATTAAGCCCTGAATCTGGGCATTTTCAAGCAATAAGATCACAATTTTAGGCCCAGAATCATTAGTAACCCCTACGGATTTGCCTAAGTGATAACCAGAATTAATCGAACTCAAAACTGATTAACAGAACTCTATAGGCATGATATCTACAACTGTCAGTTATAGACCTATAACATGATTTCTAAGTGAATTACTGATTTTAACTGATAAAGACAGGTTTTATCCCTTTTAGATCCTATAGGCATGCTTTCTAATTAATTTAAACCCCTATAGGCAGGATTTCTAAGTGATGACTTGATTTAAACTTCTATAAGCATGATTTCTATGTTTACAAACTGATTTCACCCTATAGGCATGATGTCTATTAGTTTAAATCCTATAGACATGATTTCTAGGTTTGAAACTGATTCCTTTTATTCCAATAGGCATGATATCTATTAATCACATGTGGGCAGAATTTTAAGCACATTGCCAAGAAGTTTGTTAATTCACACAAATTGGATCCTATATACATGATCACTAATGCACGTTGGGATTGAAAATATGTGTAGATCTTATGAACAGGATTTCTAATGTAGAGTTAACAGGAGGCCTATAGGCAGTATCTCTAGTATGCAAAAATGTGGACGTATGGAGTCACAAACAGTCAAAAAATCCTATAGGCATGATCTCTAAACAAGTAGGAACATTCACATAACCCAACCAATAAACTTATAGGCAGGATTTCTACCCAAGTTTCAAACAAATATATAGAAAACCCCCCCAGCTTTTACTAATAAACCCCAGATCTGTTTATTACACAGATTGTTACAGCCCAGAATGAATAAATTACATAACAGTATCTATTATACTGTAGGGAGCCTTAGCAGGCCGAATATAAACCTGGGAACCAGGCCTTCAGGCACAACAACTCTGAAACAATAGCAGTGATCCATTCACAATACCTTAAACCAGGCTTCCAGTGTGTCAAAGTTCCCAAAGAGCCTTAGGGACCCCGGGTAATGCTCACACTAGAACCACACATTCAACACAGAATTCACAAAAGATTGGAAAACCAGCTGTCACGACCCTAAACCCGGACCCGATCGTGATGGCGCCTCTCGTGAAGACAAGGCCAGCCGACACACTTCTAATTCACTTTAAGCAATTAAAATAATAAATACTAAGTCTTTAATAGTAATAAAATCCCAAAATAAGGTAACAATACAGTTTGCGGAATAAGACATAGCCCGACATCGGGGTGTCACCAGTCATGAGCATCTATAATAACACTACAAGTCTGAAAGAGTCTACTCCACTATCACATAACTAAAACAGAAGGAAATAAGATAGAGGGAGAATGCACTGGGCTACGAATCGCCGGGCAGCTACCTAGTGAATCTCCGAAATCTGCTGAACAACTCTTAACCCTCGCTAGCAGGACCTGTAGCGCCCAAATCAGCACACAGGGGTGCAGGAAGTAAAGTGAGTACTCCAACTCAGTGAGTAATAACAATTAATGAAGACTGAGATACAAAATCACGTTAAACACAACAATATGCTATAAGAGGCAGAATAAAATCAGTGAATACAATTACACAGTGTAATCTCATACAACACTTTTTAAGCAGTTAAACAAATAAAGGAAAAACAGCTAGAAAAGGTAAAAACATAAGAACCGCCCCTCGGGCACAATAACAACCGAATCAGCCCCTCGGGCAATAACATAGAACAGTACCAGCCCCTCGGGCTCTATCTTATATCACAATGGGTACCCGCGCTCACTGGGGGTGTACAGACTCCGGGAGGGGCCCCTTACGGCCCAAGCGCAATATCAAGCCATCTCGTGGCATTATCAACAGGCTCTCGGCGTCATATCAATCTCAAGCCCCCTCGTGGCATACAATCTCAGGCCCTTGACCTCATTATCATAATCAGTATATCATCGCTGAGGCGTGCAGCCTGACCCAAAAGTATCCTCACAAAACAGGCCCTCGCCCTTACTCGGTCAGAATTTCATAAGCCCCTCGGGCAACAGTAAACATGATGCTCAGCTCAAAATATCTTTTATAATATCATTTAAGCTGTTTAAAACAGAGTAAGCATGGCTGAGTTATGAAAACAGTATATGGCATGACTGAGTTCAAGTATAAAATCAAACAGTGAGGAAATGGCAGTAAAAATCCCCTAAGGGTCCAAACAGTTGGCACGAAACCCAAATATGGCATTTAGCCCAAAACATGATAACATTAAACAATTTGCAGTCAAATTCGTAGTAAAACAGTCATTCGGGATGGACCAAGTCATAATCCCCAACGGTGCACGACCCCACTCTCGTCATTAAGCGCGTGCGTCACCTCAACATAGCCTAACGCTGCGTACTCCGAGGTTTCATACCCTCAAGACAACATTTAAAATCATTACTCACCTCAATCCAGCCCAAACTCTAGCTCGCTATGCCTTTGCCCCTCGAATCGGCCTCCGGATGCTCTGAATCTACCAAAATCAGAATGTAACCATCAAAATATGCTAAGGGAACAAAGCCCATTCGAAAATAATCGAAAAACAACGCAAATCTCGAAATTAACCAAACCCGACCCTCGGGCCCACATCTCGGAATTCGATAAAATTCACATCAATAAATTCCTTATCTCCCCACGAGTTCATACATATCAAAAGTTCCAAAATCCGACCAGAAATGGCCCCTCAAAACCTCAAGTCTAGGTCTCCAATACCAAGCCCTAGTTTCCTCAATTTTTACCCTTAATTTCCACTAAAATTATAATTAACCAATGGGAAAATGATCATAAACTCAAGCAATGAAGCTTAGGGAACTTACCCAACTGATTCACCTCGATTTTTCCCTTGAATTCTCTGCCTTAGCTCGTTTCCCGTCTTCAAAAATGGATTTTTTATCCAAAAATTTGCGAAGGAAATTTTATATACTTCTGGTCCAGTGATTCCGCATCTACCGCCTTATTACCGCTTCTGTAGTACCACATTTACGGTCCAAGAGCCGCTTCTGTGGTCCTCACTTACTCGGCCAATTTCCGCATCTGTGATGCACCATCCACACCTGCGCCATCGCAGGTGCGGTTCCTCAACCGCTTCTACAGTTCCTGCCCTTCCTAGGCCTCTTCCGCTTCTGCGACTGGTCACCCGTATCTACGGGGTCGCACCTGCGTTCCTTCAACCGCAGATGCGGTTATGACAACAACCAAAATGGTTTCAGCTCTTAAACTCAATTCCAAACCTATCGTCAACCATCTGAAATCACCCCGAGGCCCCCGGGACCTCAACCAAAAGCACCAACAAGTCATATACTACCATTCGGACTTATACCAACCTTCAAAACACCTCAAACAACATCAAAACAACCAAAACACATCGAATTCAAGCCTATGGCTCTAAAATCTTCCGAATTTCGCTTTTGATCAGAAAGTATACCAAACCACGTCCGAATGACCTGAAATTTTGCACACACATCCCAAATGACATAACGGAGCTACTGCAACTTCCGGAATTCTATTCCAACCCCTATATCAAAATCTCACCTATCAACCGGAAAACGCAAAAAAATCCAATTTCGCCAATTCAAGCCTAAATCTACTCCGAACCTCCAAAACACATTCTGATCACGCTCCTAAGTCCCAAATCACCTCCTGAAGCTATCCGAACCATCGAAACTCACATCCGAGCCCTCTAACATATAAGTCAACATCCGGTTGACTTTTCCAACTTATGCTTTCTTAAAAGAGACTAAGTGTCTCAAACCTTCTCAAAACCCTTTCGGAACCTGAGCCAACCAACCCGATCACCTATAGAACCGATAAACAATGCAAATAGAAGCAAAAATGGGGGAAACGGAGCGGTAACTCATGAAATGACCAGCCGGGTCGTTACATCCTCCCCCTCTTAAACAAATGTTCATTCTCGAACGAGTCAAGAAACATACGTGAAGCCTCAAATAGGTGAGGATATCTGCTCCGCATCTCCCGCTCGGTCTCCCAGGTAGCCTCCTCCATGGGCTGACCTCTCCATTGCACCTTCACTTACGCTATATCCTTTGATCTTAACTTTCGAACCTGACGCTCCAAAATAGTTGCTGGCTCCACATCATAAGTCAGATCACCCTCTAACTGAACTGTGCTGAAATCCAGAACATGAGACGGAGCCCCAATATACTTCCGGAGCATAAAAACATGAAATACCGGGTGCACACTCGACAAGCTGGGTGGCAAAGCAAGCTCATAAGCTGCCTCCCCAATCCTCCGAAGTACCTCGAAAGGCCCAATGAACCGAGAACTCAATTCACCCCTCTTCCCAAATCTCATAACACCCTTCATGGGTGAAACCTTCAACAGAACCTTCTCACCAACCATGTAGGACACATCCCTAACCTTCCTATCAGCATAGCTCTTTTGTCTCGACTGCGTTGTATGAAGCCTCTCCTAAATCGCCTTTACCTTGTCTAAAGCATCCTGCACCAAATCTGTACCCAATAGCCTGGCCTCGCCCGGCTCAAACCAACCAACTGGAGATCTACACCGCCTCCCATACAAAGCCTTATATGGTGCCATCTGAATACTTGACTAGTAACTATTGTTATAAGCAAACTCTGCGAGCGGTAGAAAATGATCCCATGACCCTCTGAAATCAATAACACAAGCGCATAGCATGTCCTCCAATATCTGAATAGTACGCTCGGACTGCCCGTCCGTCTGAGGGTGAAAAGTTATGCTCAACTCAACCTGAGTACCCAACTCTCGCTGTACAGACCTCCAAAATTGCAAAGTAAACTGAGTGCCCCTATCTGAAATGATGGAAACTGGGACACCATGCAAACGAACGATCTCCCGAATATAGATCTCTGCCAACCGCTCTGAAGAATAAGTAGTACAAATAGCAATGAAGTGCGCGGACTTGGTCAGCCGATCCACAATCACCCAAATAGCATCGAACTTTTTCAAGGTCCGTGGGATCCCAACTACAAAGTCCATAGTGATCCGCTCCCACTTCCACTCTGGAATATCCATCTGCTGAAGCAAGCCACCCGGTCGCTGATGCTCATATTTCACCTGCTGACAATTGAGACACTAAGCTACAAACCCCACAATGTCTTTCTTCATTCTCCTCCACCAATAATGCTGTCTCAGATCCTGATACATCTTCGCGGCACCCAGATGAATAAAATACCGCGAACTATGGGCCTCCTCCAGAATCAACTCCCGAAGCCCATCTACATTGGGCACACAAATCCATCCCTGCATCCTCAATACCCCATCATCTCCGATAGTCACATCTCTGGCATCATCATGCTGAACTCTGTCCTTAAGGACAAGAAAATGAGGACCATCATACTGGCGCTCTCTGATGCGCTCATAAAAAGAAGACCGAGAAATCACACAGGCTAATACCCTACTGGGCTCTAAAATATCCAACTTCACAAACTGATTGGCCAAAGCCTGAACATCAACTGCAAGAGGTCTCTTCCCAACTGGAATATATGCCAAACTCCCCATACTCACCGCCATTCGGCTCAAAGCATCGACCACCACATTGGCCTTCTCCGGATGATACAAGATAGTAATGTCATAATCCTTAAGCAACTCCAACCACCTCCGCTGCCTCAGATTGAGATCCTTCTGCTTGAACAAGTGCTGGAGGCTATGATAGTCGGTAAACACCTCACAAGACACACCATACAAATAATGCCTCCAAATCTTCAACGCGTGAATAATGGCAGCCAACTCCAAATCATGAACAGGGTAGTTCTTCTCATGAGGCTTCAATTGACGAGAAGCATAAGCAATAACTCCACCCTCCTGCATCAGAACACACCCACTACCAACTCTCGAAGCATCACAATACACGATATAAGAACCTGAAGCTTATGGCAATACTAACACTGGAGTTGTGGTCAAGGCAGTCTTGAGCTTCTGAAAGCTCTCCTCACACTCATCAGACCACTGAAATGAAACACCCTTCTGAGTCAACTTGGTCAAGGGTGATGCAATAGATGAAAATCCCTAAACAAACCAGCGATAATAACCTGCCAAACCAAGAAAATTGCGAATCTCTGTGGCTGAGGATGGTCTGGGCCAACTCTGAACCGCCTCTATCGTCTTCGGGTCAACCTGAATACCCTCGCTGGACACCACGTGGCCCAAGGAAGCCACTGAACTGAGCCAAAACTCACATTTGGAGAACTTTGCATAAAGTTTCTCCTCTCTCAATCTCTGCAACACCACTCTAAAATGCTCCGCGTGCTCCTCCTGACTACGCGAGTATACTAGAATATCATCAATGAAGACTATGACAAACGAGTCGAGATACGGTCGGAACACGCCTGTTCATCAAATGTATGAACGTTGTTGGGGCATTGGTCAGCCCGAAAGACATCACCAAGAACTCGTAATGACCATATTGGGTCCTAAAAACCGTCTTAGGAATATCTGAGTCCCTGATCTTCAACTGGTGATAACCTGAACGGAGATCAATCTTGGAGAACACTCTCGCTCCCTGAAGCTGGTCAAACAAATCATTGATACCAGGCAAAGGATACTTGTTCTTAATTGTTACTTTGTTCAACTGCCTGTAATCAATGCACATTCTCATCGTGCCATCCTTCTTCTTCACAAAAAGAACCGGCGCACCCTACGGTGACACATTAGGATGAATGAACCCCTTGTCAAGGAGTTCCTAAAGCTGCTCGTTCAACTCCTTCACCTCCGCTGGTGCCATACGATATGGTGGAACAGAAATGGGCTGGGTGCTCGGCACCAGATCGATACCAAAATCAATATCCATGTACGGTGGCATGCCCGGCAGGTCTGCATGAAACACATCGGGAAATCCCTCACAACTGGAACAGAATCAATACTGGGAGTCTCTGCACCAACATTCCTCACAAAGGCTAGATTTTAAAGACAACCCTTCCCAACCATACGCTGGGCCTTCAAGAAAGAAATCACCCTGCTGGGGACATAATCGGTCGAACCTCGCCACTCAATCCGTGACACACCAGGCATAGCCAAAGTCACTATCTTGGCATGACAGTCCAGAATAGCCCAACACGGAGATAATCAGTCCATGCCCAAAATTACATCAAAGTCCACCATGCATAACAACAATAGACCCACTCGGGTCTCCAAACCCCAAATAGACACAACACACGACTTGTACACACGGTCTACCACAACTGTATCATCCACCAGCGTAGAGACATGAATAGAAGAAACGAGAGACTCGCAGAGTGTATCCAAATAATGAGCAAAATAAGACGACACATAAGAGAAAGTAGAACAAGGGTCAAATAACACAGAAGCATCCCTACGGCAGACTGAGATAATATTTGTAATCACCGCATCTGAAGCAATCGCATCAGGCCTAGCTGGAAGTGCATAGAAGCGGGCTTGACCACCACAGGATCGACCTCCCCCTCTGGGGCGACCCTAGATGACTGTCCTCCACCCCTAGCTAGCTGGGTGGGTGGTGAAGTGGCTGGGGCGGAAGCTGATGGCTGACCCCTCTGTGGAGATGAACCCCCAAGACGAAGAGGACATTGCCACCACATATGACCCATCTCTCCACACTCATAGCAACTCCAGGGTGCTGGAGACGGGGACTGAAGGGAACCCCTAGCATCGGAATGACTGGCAGACACACCTAACGTAGAAGAATCCTGAACTGATGGAGCACGAGACGAACCCTGGGCTGGAAGTGCACTGAGTAAGGAATGACCCTACTGAGAACTGTAAGAACCATGGCCTGATGATGTCCCACGATAACCTGGGCGAGCTAACTGAGCACGCCTGAACTGACGGCCTTTGCCGTGCTGAAACTGGCCCCTCGAAGGAGCACCCCCAAAACTACCATGACCTCGAGGCCTCTTGGCCTCCCTCTCCTCGCGCTCCTGGCGACGAGCTGACTCAATCTCACGAGAGATATCCACAACCTCCTCAAACGTAGCACCTGACACTCTTTCCCTAGTCATGAGAACCCAAAGCTGGTATGTGAGGCCATCAACAAACCTCCTGATCCTCTCTCTCCGTAGCAACCAGCCAAATAGCATGTCGAGCTAACTCTAAGAACCTCATTTTGTACTGAGTAATAGTCATATCCCCCTGTCGTAACTGCTCGAACTGCCTACGCAGCTCCTCCTTGTGGGACTGTGGGACATACTTCTCCAAAAATAGAGCGGAGAACTGCTTCCAAGTAAGAGGTGCCGAACCAATAGGCCTACGCCTCTCATATGCCTCCACCAAGTGAAGGCAGCTTCGGTAAACTGAAAGGTCGTGAATGCAACCCCGCTGGTCTCCAGAATACCTGCGGTGCGAAGAATCCTCTGACATCTGTCTAAGAAACCTTGGGCATCCTCGCCTCTGCACCACTGAAAGTAGGAGGCTGGAGTCTGCAAAACCTCTCCAATCTACGCTGCTCGTCCTCTGGCATAACTGGAGCTACGTAACCCTGAGCAGCTGCCACCGGCTGAGCTAGTGGTGCCTCCGGTGTCTGCAATCCCTGAACCACCTGATCGGGTGTGCGGGCGATGAGAGTCTGAGAGCCTCCCTCTGCCTGAGAAGTGGCTGCGGCAGTAGAGACCACGACCGCTTGAGCAAGACTCGTACATACTGTCAAAATCTAGGCCAAGGTCTCCTGACGACCTGGAATCACAATGGGCACGGCTGGTGCCTGAGCTGGTGCTGCTGGAGCGTTCACAACTGGGACCTAATCCTGAACTGGGGCAGCTGGTGGATCTGCAGGTGCTGCCTCAGCTGCTGTGCGGGTTGCACCTCTGCCCTTACTACGGCCTCGACTACGTCCTCGGCCTCTAGTGGCTCCAGTTGGTGGTACTGGTGGTCGCCCATCCTGACCGGTCGCGCGTGTCCTCACCATCTGTGAGAGAATAGAATAACAGAAGTTTAGCACTCGGATAAACAGATTCGCACGATAAGAATTTCAAGAATATGGAATTTTCCTAAAGGTTCTGCAGCCTCTCGAGGATAAATACAGATGTCTTCGTACCGATCCGTAAGACTCTACTAAACCTGTTCATGACTCGCGAGACCTATGTAACCTAGGCTCTGATACCAACTTGTCACGACCCTAAAACCGGACCCGGTCGTGATGGCGCCTCTCATGAAGACGAGGCCAGCCGACACACTTCCAATTCACTTTAAGCAATTAAAATAATAAATACTAAGTCTTTAACAGTAATAAAATCCCAAAATAAGGTAACAATACAGTTTACGGAATAACACATAGCCCGACATCGGGGTGTCACCAGTCATGAGCATCTATAATAACACTACAAGCCTGAAAGAGTCTACTCCACTATCACATAACTAAAATAGAAGGAAATAAGATAGAGGGAGAATGCACTGGGCTGCGAATCGCCGGGCAGCTACCTAGTGAATCTCCGGAATCTGCTGAAAACCTCTCAACCCTCGCTAGCAGGACCTGTAGTGCCCGAATCTGCACACAGGGGTGCAGGGAGTAAAGTGAGTACTCCAACTCAGTGAGTAATAACAATAAATAAAGACTGAGCGATACAAAATCACGTTAAACACAACAATAAGCTACAAGAGGCAGAATAAAATCAGTGAATACAATTACACAGTGTAATCTCATACAACACTTTTTAAGTAGTTAAACAAATAAAGGAAAAACAGCTAGAAAAGGTAAACACATAAGTGTGAGCACGTGATTTTTGCCGCTCTTAAATTACTCCTATAAATTCATTAGAATTAGGATTTTTCTTTTATTATTTGATTTTTTAGGAATTAATCGCATAATTTTCATGTTTGCTTGCATTTTTGTGTGCATGGTTAATTTATAGAAAAATACAAAAATAGTGCATTTGCATTTAGGACCTAATTTTCTACTTTTTAGGATGAATATCTAATTAAGGAAAGAAAATACCAAAAATAGTTCTTCTTGCATTTTACCTTTTAATTTCCGAATTTGTCATAGTTTTCTTTAAATTAGGACTTAATTAATTTTAGGAAAATTAATTAGTTTAATTTTAGTTTAATTCAGGTCTTTGTTATTTTTAATTTTGCTTTTAACAAAACCAAAAAAAAAAATATAAAAACGAAAATGAAAAGAAAATGAAAGAGAACACCCAAAATCAGCCCACATAAACCCTGTACCCGTTCCAACCCACCAGGTCCAAAACACCAACCCGGTCCAACCCCCCTTCTCATAAAACGACGCCGTTTGGTATCAAGTTAATCCTAGCCGTCTAGGTTTGGTTGATCCAATGGTCGAGAAGTCCCTCCTCATTAATATAAAATGGTCGGATACATTACCCCCCCCCCCCATCATCGTCTCCGACCCCTTTTATATCACCACCGTCCTCCGCCGGCCGGAAATCGTCTCCGCCGGCGGCAATCACCCAAACCTGTCCAAATTAACACCCCTGAACCACCTTTCTATTCTCTTTCCAACCCCCAAAACGAATTCCTTCGAATCATAGCCAAATGGTTCGAATCTTGAATCGGAACTTTCCGGCCAAAACAGAAAGTTATCCAACTTGCACCAAATTCACACCCTACCTTCCCCTGACTCCCCTCTTCCTTAATCCCCAACCAGATTTCCTCAAATCCTCTTACATCTTCTCGAATTTCAAATCTTAGACTGGCAGAACCCTAGAAATCCGGGTCCCTTGATTTTTTCTAATTGCCTGAGTCTGGAGGTCAAGTCAAGTCTCGTAATAATATGTTCGCCTGTTTTTGGATTAAAGAACACGCGTATACATTATTCCGGGGCTCGTGTTGGAGTTCAGTTGGTTCAACTTGCATAAGTAAGTTTTCTGTTTTGCTTCTTCTATTATTTGAATCTTATAATTAGTTTAAACTTTTGTTTAATCAATTCATGCAAGTTTCTGTAAGTTTCAGTTAATTTAGACTTGATTTAGGTCTGTTCATATTCATGTTAGGTTAGTTAACTCGCAATAGGTCAGTTTTTAATTCATAAGTTGTCCATTGATTGATACCTGTTTATGGTCGATCCTGTTTTGATGTTAAGGGTTAACCCTGTTTTATTGATTTTGATTGGTTAATGCAAGTGTTAGTTCTTGTTCTTTGATAATATTGTTTAGTGCAATTAGTTTATTGTTAGTTGATAATTGGATAGTGGTGTGATTTAGGATTAATTTTAAGTCTCAATTAGCATTAATTGGATTCAATTTTAGAATTTTTGGAATCACTTTGGTTATAGCTGAACCTGTCAGTCCCTGTGAGTAGTTAACCATAGTTATTTGACCAAGTAAAAGGGGTTGAGGTCAATTAGTATAGGTTGGTAATTTCAGAATAAATAAAGGGTAGTTTAGGTACTTTAGTCAAGGAATCTTGTAGTAACTGAAATTGGAAACCCCTAGAACCTTCTAGATGGGGTTCCAATTAGAAATTCAAGAACTTAGTAATATAGCTTGGGCAATAAGTCAAAAATTTTAAGGACTAACTAGCTAAAAACAAAAGTCAGAAAAGGATTAAAGAGTAAAAATTAAAAGTTGAAGCAGCCCTAGTAACTTGCCTATAAAGGCACTGTTACTTAGAGCTGAAGGCAGAGGGGAGAGGAAGAAAAAAAGGCCTAAAAAGGACTGAGAAGTTTCTGCAACTCCAGGCAACAAAACTCCAAAAATCACTATTCCATTGAAATTTTTAGGGTAGTTTGAAAGCTTTCAGTTCTGAATTAAAACTCCAGCTTATCCAAGGGTTGAAAATGGCTTGAATTTTCGGGTGTTTCGGTAATCGTGGTTTTCAGAAGGTCCTGGGGTCATTTCTGGGTTTATTTGAGTTTATTCAAGATGGTTTTGGGTTTTCACTGGTGACATTCATTTGAAATCGATTACTGGCTGCATAATGTCATTTCTGGGTTAGAAAATCATCCAAAGCTGTTGTTGATTGTTGATTGCTGTTGCTGACTTTTCCTCCTTCTTATTGTGATTCAAATCCCAGGTACAAGTCCCGAATCCATGACAATGTATGTCTAAATTTGAGCAATGAAACAGAAGCTTCACCTGCGTTTGTGCAAATTCGCTTGCTGTACCTGTTTTGATTCTGCATTTGTTCATAGTTAGTTTAGTTTAAATTGGAGTAATTGAGTGTTGTAATTAATTTGGACTGCTGGACTTTTAGAACTGCTTGATTGTCATTTGAGTAGCTAAATGTTTATGTGAGAAGTTGAATGCATAGGATCAACTAGTTGTTTTTCGTTCGTAAGTATTTGTTAAACTCAAATTCAAAGGTCTTTGTATTACTCAACCATGACAGTAGGGAATTCCAGATTCATGTTAGATTACATATTAGTTTGAAATTTCATTGATCCAACAGCTTAAAACTGAAAAACAGGAAAATTATTATTTCAGTAATTATTCCTATTCTCAGTCATAATTAGATGCAATTGAAGTGCATTAGTTGCAATTAGTTAGTTGTTAAATTTCAGATCAAGTACGTTAGATATAAATATGCCTCTGCACTGAATAATGTATGTCAAAACTGAAATTAAAGCTGATTTGCCTTCGAATTGCATAAATCTGTGTCTTTCATGTGTTTAAAATCATTAGACCCAATTGGCTTAGAAATCAGAACTCTTAGGATCCAATAAGACCAATTTCGTAGGCCTGGGTTCGTTCATGGGCCCAGCGTGATGATTCGCCATTTTGAATAAGCTTTGGGCTTAACCGTGTGCTACTAGCCCAGGCATTATTAGTCTGATGAATCAGTATATTTGATGAATTGTGGATTATCAAGGACAGCTTCGAATCAGGCTCCTGCTATGACCCAACGTTGGTAACACATTTCATAAATGCTGATAGAATTCTTCACTTTTGGACTAGTTTCTGAAGCCCAACATGCTGAAAGCTCGAATTCCATTTAAAAGCATTAGGATTAATTTGGTGATATAAATTTGGGCTTACGAGTTAGGTAGCGGGTTCAAACTAAGAGGTTTTCCCTTTTGTTTGAACCCGGACTTGAACCTGAGGCCCGAATTTATAATATCAAATTAATTAGGCCCTTTTAGAGACAAAAAATAAATAGAAAATCTTAGTTTGCTTTAAGTTGGCCTTTAAATAATAAAAGTGGGACGAGCCTCGCCAAATAAAAATGCATAAATTGCGGGGCCCTCATCAAATGCTTTATTAAAATATTTTAGAAATTCGGGACATGCCATTTAGCGAATTTTCATGGCTTCCCGCAAAGTTAATAAGACGCTAGCCACTTTAGGCGCGCTTTTTAATAATTTTACCTTCTTAAATACGGGTGTGCATTTCATGCGACCCAAATCCAAATCCCAAAACGTTGAATAGGAGGTGTCGAGGATCCGGGTGCATTTCATGTGACGTGATCCAAGAACACGCTCTTAAACGGCGTTCACTTTCATAAAAACTAATTAAAAGCGGTTAAACAAAAATTTATAAAATGGCACTATAGGATGGTATGTATGAAAATCAAATTGTTAGCCAATTATAATAATTTAAGCGACCGTGCTAGAACCACGGGATCCGGGGGTGCCTAACACCTTCCCTCGGGTCAACAGAATTCCTTACACAGAATTTCTGGTTCGCAGACTCCAATTGGGAAGTCGAAATTTTCCTCGATTTGGGATTTAAATTAAATCGGTGACTTGGGACACCAAAAGCCAATCCTATCCCAAGTGGCGACTCTAAAAAATCAATAAATAATCCCATTTCGAATAATGTCACTTTAAATGGAAAAACTCCCTTTATACGTTATCCTTCGGGGTAGGTGTGTAAAAAGGAGGTGTGACATTAATCAAAAAGCCCTAACTCTACCCAAATTCCTAATTTTCTACCCTTATTCACATGATTTAGGCCTAGAAATCTAATGGGTGTTAATGGAAATTGAAGAACATGAGTCTAAGATTACATACCTATGAATTTGTGGTGAAATGTTCTTTCAAAAATCGCCCAATTTGGAGTTGAGATGAAGAAGTTATGAAATTTTGAACAAATCCCGTTTTAGCTACTGTTTTAAGTGCTGGGCGACAGTGTTCATCGCGTTCGCGAGAACACTGTCGCGATAGCGAAGGCTGCCAGTAAGTGGACTTACGCGATCGCGAGTTCTTCTACGCGTTCGTGAAGGGTTGAACCCCCTGACCTTCGCGTTCGCGGACACACGTACGCGTTCACGTAGAAGAACAACCAAAATCCCAGCCCCCTCCAATTAACACTACGCGTTCGCGTCACACAGGTCGCGTTCGCGATGAGAAATCCCCCAAAGCTCCGCATTCGCGACTGTGGCTTCGCGTTCGCGATGGACAAATCCACCCCTGTCCCCATTTACCTTACGCGATCGCGAGAGTGACTACGCGATCGCGATGAACAACAGGCCTGAGCACCTGTAGCAGAAAATCTGCAACTTTTTCTTAAGTTCAAAACTTCCCGAATCACATCCGAAACACACCCGAGCCCTCGGGGCTCCTAACCAAACATACGTACTAACTCAATAACATCATACGAACTTATCCGTGCGATCAAATCGCCAAAATAACCTCAATAACAACGAATTAAATCTCAAAANATACGAACTTATCCGTGCGATACAAATACCGACCTAAAACTAACCTTACAATAACAACGTAATTAATACTCAAAATCAAGGTAATTTTCTCTAACTTCAATAAACTATCTAACTTTAGCTAAGTTTACGGTACCGAATCACGTACAAACGATCGTTCCGTTTTTTTTCCACCAAATTTTACAGAAACATCTTAAATCATATATAAGACCTGTACCGGGCGCCGGAACCAAAATACGGGCCCGATACTAACATGTTCTAATCAAATTTCATTTCAAATTTTCTTAAATAATTTCAGAAAATAATTTCCTTTAAAAATTCATTTCTCGGGCTCGGGACCTCGGAATTCGATTCCGGGCATACATCCAAGTCCCATATTTTCCTACTGACCCTCCGGGACCGTTAAATCATGGGTCCGGGTCCGTTTACCCAAAACGTTGACCGAAGTCAAATTAACTCATTTTATAGCCAAATTTTACCATTTTTCACAGATTTTTATATTTAAGCTTTTTGGCTACGCGTCCGGACTGAGCACGCAAATCGAGGTGACTCTAATGAGGTTTTCAAGACCGCGAAAACATAAAATTTGATTTAAAACAAGTGATGACCTTTTGGGTCATCACACTTTCAACTACGGGTTCGATTGGACGTATAACATTTGATATATAGTATGAATTTATATGTTAGAAGTTAATAAATCTCAATAAGTATTAGATTTGAATTCATAATAATACGACAATGAGTTTAATGCTAAAAATCTCAAAAGTAAACTTATTAAATTTAAATTTTAAATCCGCTTTAGACTTACTAGTTTGAAGAATAATAGTATTGTTATCTTAATATACACTCAAATATCTTATATAAAAAATATACAATAAATGTATAATCAGGCGTCAAAAGGAGAGCTGGAAGCGAATGAAAAGGAGGAATTGTTATAAAATAAAAGCAATATAGTAAGAACTATGTAATTAACTAAGACTAATAATAGAAGAGAATGACAACATTAGAAGAGAGGATTTATTTCTTCGTTTCAGAGTATTTAATAGGTTCATCGGTGAACCTATTTATTGAAATATTTCGTTGTTACAAAACCAATCCAAAACTTGTTATGAATACATAACCAACCTAAAACCTGTTATGGATACATAACCAATCTAAAATCTGTTACGGATACATAACCAATGCAAAACCTGTTATGGATATATAACCAATCTAAAACCTGTTATGGATACATAACCAATCCAAAACCTGTTATGGAAGACATCCATTGTTGCAAGTGGATGGATCCATTTGCAGGATTATGTTGTCTTATCTCAGAATTATCATTAACATGGTGGATTGGGACTTGAACCCAATGTCTTATCCTTATAAAGACGTGTTAGGCTTTATTGTGTTCGGACTTGAACCCAACATCTTATCATCATGATACACTTGGATATGAACCCAATATCCTGAAGCCTCTTTCAAAATATATTGCTACTTAAATTAAGAGGAAATTTGAAGCATCAAAATGTAATTACTATTATAATTATCGAATGTGGTATTATATCCTGCTTGTTGCTCTAGGTTGGTCTTTATGTAAACCTGCATCTTCTCTTGCTTTTGGGAAAAACAATTTAGGTTCATATAAAGTAACAATAATATGCACCTGTCTTTCTTGATGTCTTTCAATCATCCAATTTCAGAGATAATAATATGCTCTAACTATGAATTAGCTGTTATGAGAAAAGTAGCAAGTTTGTGTCAATTAGAATAAGAATATTCTCTCAGAATTCACCTGATAGATCTTTGTTGGCTAGCTTCTTTAGCCTCTCTGGCTTTTTTCCTTTTTTAAACGTACTTCACATTCTTTTCATAAATAATCAAGATAAAAAATATACTTTTAACTATGAAAAACTTGACAAATACGCTAATCATAAGTATGAAATTTATGTTTTGCCGGAAAACAGAGAGATGATATATCTTAATTTTAAGATTATGATGGAATAAAATGAGTGTTTATAGTAAGTCTTTAATAAACATATCTCTTCTACCATCTTAAATAAAATAACAATAAAAGCTTTCATATCCATATAACTTTGATCGCTACTAAAATACTGCTACTCCAATATTACGCAATAGATGAATTCTGAGCACTTAGAATCAAGATTGATGATTTAGTTGCTAGGAAAGTAAATTTCCATCAAAGTTTTTTTTTTCCAGAGAATGCAACATAAATATAATTTAACGCATGTTCACATGGAGAACTCTTACAAGTCCAATATTGAATATCACACAAAGAACAAACTTAAATATAAAGAATAAGATATGAAGTATACCTGAATTTTTATGAATTTCACATCATCTCATTTACTTGTAACAGTTCAAATATTAAGAATTGGATACCCTCTCTAATTAGGCTAGGGGTTTCGAAGTAAGCTGTTCATAGTGGCAGATTCCATAAATTAATTGCTAGACCAACTTTGCTTCAACATATGGACCGAGAAAAAATTGGCTAACTCTGGTAGGAAGAAGATAAAACCTGATTAAAGTAAATAATCTCAGTGGGTTAGAGCATCGTGCTGATAACGTGTTATAAAATAAAAGTAATATAGCAAGAACTATGTAATTAACTAGAACTAATAATAGAAGAGAATGACAACATTAGAAGAGAGGATTTATTTCTTCGTTTCAGAGTATCTAATAGGTTCATCAGTGAACCTATTTATAGAAATATTTCATTGTTACAAAACCAATCCAAAACCTGTTATGAATACATAACCAACCTAAAACCTGTTATGGATACATAACCAATCTAAAACCTGTTACGGATACATAACCAATACAAAACCTGTTATGGATATATAACCAATCTAAAACCTGTTATGGATACAT
Source organism: Nicotiana attenuata (assembly GCF_001879085.1). Taxonomy (NCBI): domain Eukaryota; kingdom Viridiplantae; phylum Streptophyta; class Magnoliopsida; order Solanales; family Solanaceae; genus Nicotiana; species Nicotiana attenuata. The sequence continues at coordinate 153,847 of NW_017671008.1, forward strand.
AACCAATCCAAAACCTGTTATGGAAGACATCCATCGTTGCAAGTGGATGGATCCATTTGCAGGATTTATAACAGGAATGATGAAAAAGCGTAGTGATAACGAAACATGGTGTTCAAAAAATAAAAAGGTATAAAACAAAATTTTGCCACATTGATACGACGTCGTTGTTTGTGATTCTTTTGTAGTTTCAAGGAAAAAAGGCAAGCCAAAAAATATCATTGGTGTGACTTGTGTGAGAGAGAGAAAAAAACAAATGATCAACCCAACAGTAATGAAAAATGGAACAATACTGACAAGAGATCAACAGATGAAGCTAATTGAACCAATCTCCACAGAGGAGATCTGTAATGCAATGAAGAACATTGATGACAACAAAGCCCCAAGATGTGATGGTTTCAATACATGTTTCTTTAAGAAAGCATGGTCAATAGTAGGAGAAGAAGTAATTCAAGCAACAAAATAGTTTTTTGACACTGGAGAGATTTATAAGCCAATAAATTATACTGCTGTGACATTGATCCCAAAAGTGAAGAGTCCAACCTCAATCAAAGAGTATAGACCTATATCTTGTTGTACTGTGCTGTACAAGGTGATATCAAAGGTAATTACTACAAGGTTGCAGATGGTTATGGGCAGCCTCATTGATGTAAGTCAGGCTGCATTTATACCAGGAAGAGTTATATCTGACAACATTATTCTAAGTCATGAGCTGGTAAAAGGCTATGGAAGGAAGGGCATTACACCAAGATGTATGATCAAACTAGATATGCAAAAGGCTTATGACTCATTGGAGCGGAGTTTCTTAAAGCATGTCTTGATAACAATGAACTTCCCTTCAAGATTTGTGCAGTGGATCATGATATGCCTTTCTATTGTTTCATATTCTATACAGATAAATGGAAGGCCTGCTTGTCCTTTCCCAGCAAGAAAAGGCCTAAGACAAGGAGATCCACTATCTCCATTCTTGTTTGTCTTAGCTATGGATTACCTAAGCAGGCTACTCAGAACTTTGAAGAACCAGCCTGACTTTAACTACCATCCAAGATGTGAGAAGCTGCAAATTATTCAGCTGGGCTTTGCTGATGATCTGTTGTTACTCTGCAGGGGTGATGAAGTATCTATCCATATGCTATATAATTGTTTCATGGAGTTCTCAAAGGTGTCAAGGCTGCAGGCAAATAAGAACAAGAGTTCTATATACTTTGGGGTTGTGAGCATAACTGTACAACAGAATGTTATGGAGAAATTGGGGTTTCCTAAAGGAGAGATGCCTATAAGATATTTGGGAGTTCCATTAAGCACAAAAAGGATGTCAGTCATACAATTCCAACCACTGCTAGACAGGATGCTTGGCAGAATAACATCATGGACTACAAAATTCCTTTCACATGCTGGCCGGATCCAGTTAATTAAGAGTGTGTTGCTATCAGTCCAAATATATTGGTCCCAATTATATGTCTTCCCAAAGAAGGTGATCCATCTCATAGAAGCTATATGCAGGAAGTTCTTATGGACCGGGGGAATTGATGTGACAAAAAAAGCTCTAGTGGCATGAAAAAAATTGTGTCAACCAAAAGCTAATGGGTTTTGGAATTTGCTGGACATTGAATTGTGGAATAAAGCAGTCATATGTAAACTGCTATGGAACTTAGCTCAAAAGAAGGACAAGCTATGGATACAGTGGATTCACACTTATTATGGGAAGGCAGAGCTATAAAATATATTGAAGCAAATCAAGCTTCATGGTTAGTGAAGAAGATTCTGAGGGCTAAACAGTACAGGATAGAGGCTGGGATCAACTTGGAAGAGACACTCGAGAACAAGCACATAACCATCAGCAATATATACAAGATGTTAAGGAATGATCACCAGAAGGTGCCTTGGAGGAAGCTAATATGTAATAATGGAGGAATGCCAAAGTGGATTTTTATATTATACATGACTATACTGGGCAAGCTGAATACCAGAGATAGACTAGCAAGATGTGGAGTAACAAATGAGCTACTATGTCCTATGTGTAATGTAGAAGAGGAAAGTGTGGAACACCTATTCTTCAAGTGTTCATTTACAGCAGTGATCACGCCCAACTATGCCTTATAAAAAGGACTCTGCGGACGTTGCAAATATAACCCGAGTATTACGCCCAGGGTCGAATCCACAGAGAGTTAACCTATCAACCGCTATCTTCAGACCCACTAAGTCTTCAGAACCAGCTTCCCAAATTTTTGAATCTCAGTTGAGTGTTCTTTAATAACTAGCTTGCAAATAATTAAATGGCTGTAACAAATTAAAAATTAAAGGTTGTAAACAATTATGAGAAAAAGCTAAGGCAATGATTTCCCCTATTGATGGAATCCCTTCTGTTTATGCTCAGACAAATTTACCCACACATCTCTATCAATCATGAACGCTAATCTTACCGTAAACCTCTCCCGAGTAATCACAGTAATTTACTATTGCACTCTCCCGAGATACACTAGCTTACTTTATTTAGCACAATTCAATTTAGATTGCACCCAAGGCTTCGTTATTCCTAATCCCGCCTTTAAACCCGCAATTATAGATTCCTCTAATAATCTAGGAGTGGTGTTGTTCAACAATACCCTAAATATGCACTCTTTTCCAAGTTATGCACACTAAATAGGCACAGCTAATTGAGGATCCCGTCAATTAACTACAACGAACACGAAGTTGAACAAATAAAGATTAAACGAGCAATTTGTATTCACATAAACAAGAAGTTCATCACCCAATAGGTTCCATCAACGCCTTAGACAAGGAATTTAGCAACTCATGACTATGGGAACATAAACTAAGCTTGAATTCATCATAAAATCAAAAGAAAAGAAGAAAGATGTTTAGAGTACTTTCTCACAATTATTTTTCTTGCTAAGAAACCTAAAAAAATCAATACATGCCTCTCTTGGGCGAAGTCTAATGTTTTAAATAGGGTTTAGGTCTAAAAATCCCGTAATTGACACTTTGGTCCCAGAAGTTTCTGCGCCTGCCGCGGTTCTGCCGCGGTCGCGGTAGAACCGCGGCCAAACACCCTCGCGGATTCTCTGAACTTCTGCAGCTGCTTCCCACCGCGGTTCTGCCGCGATCGCGGTGGAACCGCGGTGGATCCAGTTCTCTGAATCTTCGGCCTGTTTTTGCATGGGTCACTTAGGAAATTTCACAGTTGGCCTCTTTTTCATCACTTTTGACTCCAAAACTGCTCCTTAGCCGTCTTTATACATATATCACCTACAAATCATGAAAAGCACTAATAAGAGCATTTTGTCATCACTTTTAGCATTAAAATTACACAAGAAGGTGATTATTTAAGGTGTGATTATAGACAAATTCACCTATTATCAAGCAGCAATTTGGAGTAAGATACTGCAGTGGATGGGTGTCAACAGGCAAACGATGGAATGGAGTCAAGAAAAAGAATGGGCATGCAGCAATGCAAAAAGGAGATCAACAAATTCTGAAATATACAGAATAGCACTAGCAAGTTGTGTCTATCACGTGTGGCAGAGAGAAACCACATCTTTCAAGCTAAGCAAAAGCAAGCAGGGATACTGATTAAGCAAACTATACAAATGATATGTGGAAGGGGCTATGCGTTGCCAAGACTAAGGAAAAGGCTTGAAGAGTTGAATTTCTATCCATAAGGGAAGATGAAGTACTGACAATGTAATTTGAATTGTAAACTGATAGACAGTAAGTAAGATAGGAGATTTGTTGAAACTGAGTCTGGGAGGATGTCCAAATTTAATGTTTGTTTGATTTGAGATGTAATTTCGTGCTTTGGTAATAAAATATGATAATTACCAAAAAAAATAAATCTCAAAAGTGATCTTGTTAAATTTAAATTGAATCCGCCTTTAGACTTGCGAGTTTGAAGAATAATAGTATTAATATCTTAATATACACTCAAATATCTTATATAAAAAAATATACAATAAAAGTATAATCAGGCGTCAAAAGGAGAGCTGGAAGCGAATGAAAAGGAGGAATGACGAAAAAGCGTAGTGATAACGAAACATGGTGTTCAAAAAATAAAAATAAAAAGGTAGTATAAAACAAAATTTTGCCACATCGATACGACATCGTTGTTTGTGATTCTTTTGTAGTTTCCAGGAAAAAAGGCAAGCCAAAAATATCATTGGTGTGACTTGTGAGAGAGAGAAAATGGAAGAAGAAACCTGAAAGGTTGCTCACCTGTGCCTTTATTTCTTTGGGTTACAAATACAAACCCCCCTTCTTTAATTTCTTTTACTCTCTCTCACCCATTTTCTCTGTATTGTTTTTACGAAAAAACCGAAAATCAACTCCAAATTCAAAGATTGTTGCCACCCCCTAACACCTCAACAACAACAACAAAAACTTCACCTTTACCATACCAATTTAGTTCATAAAGCTTCACCTCTGATTTTCACATATTGATAAACCAAAAAGAACAAAACACCAAGAGGAACAAAAGAAATTGTAGAATTTTAAAAGGCTTTATTTTTTGTCAATGGATAGTATTTGTTTAACGGGAGGGATTCAAGGTATGGCGGGGCCGATCGCCGTTGCCGGCACCGGAGCTTTAGATGTCCGTGCAACCCAATTTAGTACATCCGCCGTTGGCCGTTCGTCGGCGGCGTCCATGTCGGTTGAAAAGCCATCTTCTTCTCAAAGGAATAAAAATACATCATGGGGTTTTTCATTTAGGTACCCACTTAGATCCTTTTGGTCAGGTGGTAAAGGAAGATACGATGCAATAGCTGTAGACGACGCCGTAATGATGGATGAAAAGGAGGAGAAACTTGAGGAGAAGAAAGATGAGGAGGGGCAAAATGGGAATTGGGTTTTGAAAATTTTGCATGTTAGGTCTATGCGTAGTAAAGAAGAGGATGATGATGTAGGGGACAAGGGCGGCGGTGGTGGTGTTGAAGATGCTGTTCAAGAAAACAGTGAAGGGCAAAATAGTCAATGCGGTGGTGGGGATGAAGAGTGTGATGTGTGTTCTGTTGATGATGATGAAGAAAAGTTCAAATTTGATAGAAATTCTTTTTCTAAGTTGCTAAAAAGAGTGTCCTTAGCTGAAGCTAGATTGTATGCTCAGATGTCTTATTTGGGTAGTTTGGCTTATGCTATACCCCAAATTAAGGTAATTTCTTCTTAACTTTTTTGATTGCTCATTGTTTAATTTGTGAGGCTATTTGGAAAAATGAGGCTTGTGAATGGAGAAATGGGTAGATAACTGATATGTGATTGGATTAATGTAAATTGCATAAATTGATGGAATATGAGTGTGTAGATCTAACTTCTTCGCTTGCTTCTGTGAAAGGGTGTCAGCAAATTACAGCTTTTATTGCCTAATTTTAGTGTTCTGAGGGTACAAAGGTCTCAAAAGGCGCGATCTTTAGCTTTAGAGGTGTTTTTTAATGCATGATTAACGTGATTTGGGTTTTAAGGAATCAAGATTTATCCTTTCTTCTAGCTAAACCAATAAGTCTAGATTTGTAGAAATTTGGAAAAGACAGCCATGTTTTTCAAGAGTCTTTTCATAATACGCTTATACAAGCTTTGACCTTGTTCTATGATTGTGTCAAGTGGACAACTTGATCTATGGTTTATTTCTGTTTCTGTGTTGGAAGCAATGTCATCTGGCAGCCATGTTATGGGAGTTCATGTTTCTGTTTTTGTTGGTGCAGCCAGAAAATTTATTGAGGAATCATGGATTGCGGTTTGTCACTTCTTCATTGGAGAAGAAAGAACAGGCATTGAAAGCTGAGAAAGAGAAGGCAGAAGCTGATGGCCAGGAGAAGAAAGAGAATGAAGTTGTTCAAACTCAGGTAGAAGAAAAGAACACTACAAATTCAGTAGAAGGGGATGGGAAGACCAGCGGAAACAGGATTAGTGCATCTACTGCTTATCATATAGCTGCCTCTGCCGCGTCTTATCTGCACTCTCATACAAAAAGCATTCTTCCGTTTAAATTGTCCAAGTCCAACTCTGCGCCAAATAAAGATTCCTCTGAAACAACCATCGGAAGCGATGACAATGTAGTTGGAAGGAACAGGGAAGTTGCTTCTTTTATGGCGACCAGCGACTCAGTGACATCAGTAGTTGCTGCAAAGGAGGAAGTAAAGCAGGCTGTTGCAGACGACCTGAACTCGAATCATTCTTCACCCTGTGAGTGGTTTGTATGTGATGATGATGAGAGTTTGACAAGATTTTTTGTCATTCAGGTATGCATCACAGCCGATTTTATCTTCACCTTTTCCCCTCTCCGTTTTGTTGCTGAATTTCATCTTTAATTACTCTCAGGGATCAGAGTCATTGGCATCATGGCAAGCAAATCTACTCTTTGAGCCTATTCAATTTGAGGTACTTAGGCACTCAAATAAGTGCTTGTGCAAATTTAAACTATGTTCTGTTTTCTAATCTGACTGTGTTGTCGTGCGAGCATAACGCGCACAAGTACTTTCCTATAAAATCTTGTGACGATGCATTGACAGAGAGTTGTGATTGCATCTTTCTTTTTTAGGGTCTGGATGTGATGGTTCACCGAGGTATTTATGAAGCTGCAAAGGGAATGTACGAACAGATGCTGCCGGAAGTACGTTTCCACCTTAAATCTCATGGTAGTCATGCTAAATTCCGTTTCACTGGGCATTCCCTTGGTGGAAGTTTATCATTGCTCCTCAATCTCATGCTGCACATAAGGGGAGAAGTTCCTCCCTCTTCCTTGCTTCCTGTTATAACTTTTGGTGCCCCGTCAATAATGTGTGGAGGAGACCGCCTCCTTCGCCACCTTGGCTTGCCTCGGAGTCATCTGCAAGCAATCACAATGCATCGGGACATTGTACCCCGAGCCTTCTCTTGCAATTATCCCAATCACGTTGCAGAATTTCTCAAAGCTATCAATGGGAACTTCCGCAATCATCCATGTCTGAATAACCAGGTAGAGAATAATGTTACTCCATTTAAAATAGAGAATGACTTAATGTGTCTAGTCTTTTAAGTTCTATGGTTGCTCATAACTGTGTTTTCTTATAAACAGAAGTTGTTGTTTGCTCCAATGGGGGAGTTCTTAATTCTGCAGCCAGATGACAAGTTCTCTCCAAACCACGACCTGCTACCTTCAGGCTCCGGTCTTTATTTAATGAGCGATCCTGTATCAAGTTCAACAGAGGCAGAAAAACAAATCCGAGCCGCTCAGTCTGTGTTTTTAAACTCACCCCACCCACTTGAAATCCTAAGTGATCGATCAGCCTATGGTTCTGGAGGAACAATACAAAGAGATCATGACATGAACTCATACTTAAAATGTGTAAGAAACGTAATTCGCCATGAGCTAAACAGCATCAGAAAAGCTCGGAGGAAGCAGAGGCGCAGAGTTTGGTGGCCATTGGTTGCACCAAGTGGGGTTAATGCTGGTATTGTTGTTAGAAGGCATGTGGAATCAGGTAATATGGGCCATGGCCAGTTCAACTTTGCTGGCATTTTACATAGTGGGAAAGAGTCGTTGAAGCGGTTCAGTACGCTAGTAGCATCGCAGCACATGCACTTGCTTGTGGTGCTTTTGTTTCCTGCACGCTTGCTTATCGTTGGGACTTTCAGCATGTTGAATTTTCGTTGAATCGCCAGAAGCATTGGACAAGTTAAAGGAGGGTAGATGATTCTTTATTCTTTTGACAACTAAAGTCCCCCGGTATTCTGAAAGAGGGGGATTACCTGAATCAAATATTAGTAAGAAAATATTGGATCTATTTGTTATCAAAACTGTTATAGATGATTATTCCATTTATGGAATGCAAAGATGTATATCCTATTTTTGTTTGATGTAGTAATGATATAGCTCTTCTCTCAAATAGTACCATGTACCAAAAATTGGAACTGTAAAGGTAAGAATCACAATATCATATTGGATCAAAAGCAAATTCAGAATTTAGGATCAATGAGTTCGGATGGCTGTGTTCTATTTGATACACACACTAACTATTGTATTTTATATATACACACGCACACTGACTATTAATTTATTTATTTAATATTGATGTAACAAAAATGAATGCTAAAAGTTGCGATAATGATGGCTTGCCCTGCATTTCCAAAGTTTTGGGATGAAACACTGACTAACTATTGTATTTTATATATACAACCAATTGAAAATTGTTTACATCACAATCACCGGGAAACTAGAACGGCGATTTGTCAAAAAGTATTCTCTGGTCCACAAGAAGTGATTAATTTGCTTTTTTATTTTGATCCAAAATAAGTGTCCATTTATATAATTAAGAAAAAATTCAATTTGTTTTTACAAAATTACTCTTATGTACATGTCTCAAAAAAGTTTTCTTACTCTTCACATTAAATATTTAATTAAGGGTAATTTAGTCATTATAGGCATTTTTATATAGAATTTAATATTTTCTTAATGGGCGTACTTATTATGGACCCGGGAAATATTAAAAAGTAATGATGTAATCGAAAAAGAGTGGTATTGTTATAAAACAATAAAAGTAGAAGAACAATATTGCAGAGAAAGAGAGAGAGAAAGGATTCTTATTGATTTCGAGATGAATTACAATTGAATAGAACCCTCTATTTATAGGGAGAGGTTGACTTAGCCACCAAGTAATAAACCCTAGAATCTCTCTAAATATGGACATTCACCATAAATAGAATTCTATTTATAACACTCCCCCTTGAATGTCTATTCAACAGATAATGTGCCTCGTTAAAACCTTAACTAAAATAAAACCCAGTGGAAAAATATTTCTAGAGAAGGAAAAAGAGTACACATATCTAATAATACGCCTTTTTGTTGCCTCGTTAAAAACCTTGCAAGGAAAACCCGGTGGGACAAAACCGTGTAAGGGAAAAAGAGTACAACGCGTATTAACTCCCCCTCGTGAGAGCATCACTTCACATCCTTAAGCATTTGCATTCCAATCTTGTGCACCATCTTCAAAAGATCTTTGGTAGATATTTGATAAATAAATCAGCCATATTAACTTGAATGAATATATTGCACCTTGAAATCATCATTCTTGATAGAGATGGATTATCTTCATATGATCTTGTTGTAACCGTCAGTTCAATATCTTCACATAGAGGTGAAAACTCTTGGTATCATATTATCATGCCTATAGTTATAGCAAGATACATTTGTGCACAAATTGCACTGAGGAAGTAGTACTTCAAGATCAAGAATTATATATGCTTCAAGCGATTTAAATCCTTCAAGGATTGTCGTATAAGTCATACAATAGACTTTAATTAGATGCATATCAAGTTTTCATGTCATGCTAGACAAATAAGATATCAAAAACTGATTGCACATATCATTGGCTTCATACTTTCAAGTGATTGAACTACATGTTCAAAACTACATGTCTTTCATAGGAAACCAAATTCTACTTGAATTGTTTCTCCAGACTTGAGGTCCTCATGTATATTTAGCGCTATTATAGATGTCGTCGACAAATATTTTATATCAGTTTCAATATTTTTTCATAAAGACATAACATAGAGATCTCTTCATTCATATATTCAGGTACCTGAATATTTCATGAGATTTATGAAGTGTTATGTCATGTGATCTTCTAGATCACTTGCCTCCTTTATTATGATCATTTTGATCATTTGCTCATCTTCTTTATCAAGAAGTTTTATTTGAAACCGATTTGTCTGTATGCTATAAGCGTACCATAGACTTAGTCCTTATAGGACTTAATATGAACATTTGCAATGGGAATATAGTTACTTTCTTTGGTTCAGCAAATGCACTGGCATGGTTTGCAATAAATTGCACATGAATTATCCTTTTTATGAACTTCAAATTCATATTATCTTATTCGAGGATCTATATGAACAAATGATAATTCATTCCACGTAACTTTTTCTCAACTGTTTATCATGTCTCCCCCTCATGTTAGAAAAACTAACTTGTTTTCTCAACTTTGAGAACTCATCTTTGTGCTTTATGGTGTTAATCAAAATATACACCGCACATCAATAATAATAAGATGGAATTATTTGGTTCCTGACTATGAACCACTTGTAAGGGGAGAATATAATATACTTTCGTATATAACCTATATCAAACCGATATAGATAACTTTGTTCTCATAAGCAATTGTTTAGCTATTAAGTAGAGGCACTTAATAAATCATTTTGCTAAACCAACTGTGATGTAAACCATCTTATCAAGATGAACTTCTTGAATAGAAAATCTGGAAATTATGCTTGAAATTAAATTATTGAGCAAGTTACCTCGCAAAATACCATGTTGCGGGTTATTAATAATCGCACATGTAACCATCTCATAGATGCATCTTATGTGGTATACATGGCAGGTGAATGGGCCCATATTCACCTTTGATATTTCTAGCATTCATGGGATTCAATCCCAATTTTAATTGGTATATTAATTAATGAGAACAGGCAACATAATAGAATTCGTAAAGAACTTTCTAGTTCTTTAATATTTACCCATGTGAATTCTCTTTTATTTTTTGCACATCATACTTAAATTGATATGGCTAAACCAATTATGCCAACTGAATAAATTATCAATATTGATAAACTTCAGATTTACGCCATGACGTGTGCAATTATCAATAAACTCCAAGTTTATTATGATATGGGTTTTTATATCAATAAATACCCACTTCATTGTGGTATTCTTTTGTTTATGTAGTACAAATTGAAGAATAAAGCGGGTAGCTTTTCACATATATATTACCCCGCTACAAGTTGTACTAATAGAAGATATTAAATCTTTCCTTTATTTATAGTCTCAATATACTCAACCGCTTTCGCGTATACTTTGGAAACTGAATAAGTTTCTTTGAGACTTACTACAACACAATACCTTATTGGTAATTAATTGTGTTTTTCCAAAATAGTATAATTGGCTCTTGCAGAGTTCTCAATTAATTTTATAGTATCACATATTCATCAACACCCATATGGTGAATATCTCTTTTAAAGAGAAAGTTATACCATTATGGTTATGGTCAAAATTATATGCAAGATCTGTTTCTTGCATTACCGTTGTCTTTTAACAATCACAATGCCAAAATATTTTGGCGTACAATAGGTACGTGACCAATGACCATTCATGCCATAATAATGACATTATTTTCTTATATCATCTCAAACCTCCTTTTAGAGGTGAGTGCGGTATATTCACTACCACTAGCACGTTCATATTCTTTGAAGAATGAATATGTATTCATAAATCAGATGTTGTCACATTCGCATCATGAACGGACCATAATCATCTATATGTGCTTTACAAAATCTCATGTCAAATCGATGACAAATATTTTTCACAGAGTGAAAGATTATTTTGAGAATCCTTATTGTTCTCATTACCACAAATGATGACGATTATAATTTCGTCTATTGCCACGTCCATATCCATTGATACATTCATAGTAATAATTTTGTCTTCTTTCAGACTTATCACATACTGCTATCACATTCTCTTAAGGGAATGAGAATGGAGCAAATTCAATGGGACGGGTTTTCAATTCTTTGCCCACAATCATACATGAATTTGATCATGGCGAGGCATAGAAATTTTACCACTTCAGGTGGTTATAATTTCTTACAAACTCCATTAGGGTTATTACCAAACTTTGTTGTCTTTGCTTGTATTTAAAATCAAAGTATAGAATAAAAGAGAAAAATACGGTAAAATACTTACCTTAAATCCAGAATTTAATCATGAAGGAAGTTCATGGAATAATTGACAATCATTATGCTCAATCCCAAATACTCAATTGGTTAGAGTCTTGTGCTGATAACGTGTTATAAAACAATAAAAGTAGAAGAACAATATTGCAGAGAAAGAGAGAGAGAAAGGATTCTTATTGATTTTGGGATGAATTACAATGGAATAGAACCCTCTATTTATAGGGAGAGGTTGACTTAGCCACCAAGTAATAAACCCTAGAATCTCTCTAAATATGGACATTCACCATAAATAGAATTCTATTTGTAACAGGTATAAATTATTAGGCAGGAGCAGTAAACACGATATTTTAAAGATGAGAAAATATCGAAGGCGCAAACGTATCTTTTCACATCTTAGTCTTAACGTCTCAATCACTAAGCAATAATTTAAAGAAAGAATTACAAGTAAATACACATGACTTCACATCATAACAAAAAATGGCCCATATTTTTAAGTTTTACCCTACCTAGCTCATATTGTAATATTTTGAAAGCATTGGTAAATTCAAAATCTGTGCTCTCATAACAATTGCTTCTAAAAGCTATGGAGTTAAATATGTATTCTCACAACCATTGCTTTCACTCTCTCTTCTTCTCACATCTTCTACATATGCTTCAAGGAGCCGAGTATTTTCTGCTTCTCCCCTTGTGTCACCTGGTTGCAATGTAAGAAAATTGAAAAATAAAAATCCACCATTGAAGGACATTCAAAGCTTTGCTTTCGAAAATATGATTTTTTGGTTATTGTTAGTTGTTTGGATTGGGTGTTGTTCCAATTAATTGCAAATATCAAAAGGAGTTCATGATTTTAATTTGAAGTGATTTGGAGTAGATTTGAGAAAAGACGCAAGGAAGAAGACGAAGTCAGTTTTTTGTATAATTTTGTATAATCTTGTATAATAGTGTATATGAGTGTATAAACACATCTTATACACTATTATACACTTTTATACACCTTTATACAAACGTCTGTAGACGAACTTCTTCCACGATTTTCAGTTGCAATTCTTGTTCAAAACCAGTCAAAATCTTTATTAAATGACTTCAAATTTTATATACAACCTCCTAATACTATTTCTAACAAGTTTAAATAATACCCACTCCAAAATTCTCACGAAATCAAATTTGGAATTTAAACCCACATATTTAAGCTTGTTAAAAATCTAATTTTCACTACCCAAGTGGATTTGGTTTGTTGAACTAATATTGAGTCACAATTACTAATTCGAAAGTTAACTTAAAAGCTTGAACAATATTTTTTAAAAATTAAATAGTAATTTCGAGAACCTATTGGAGTTGAATTTTGAGTATTAGCCTATTATTTTTGGGCTAGTTGATTGTAAATTAAAATATGGGCTATAAAATTAAAAAGTAAGGAGCTCAGTTGTTCTTATGTGAAATTTTCCCTAATTTAAAACAGTGCCCAAGAAGTTATATCTAGCTTTAGCATTTGGAAAATGTTAAAGGATTGAAAATCAACCATCTGTGTGGCATTCCAGATTCCTTATTTCGTAATACTTTGATAATGAATATCAATCAGATTTACACTGTAAAGAAATAAAACAAGAAACGAAGACGAAAGCTTTGAAACTTTGAGAGAATCAATATGTGAATACTTCTTCCTGTCCTTTCTATCTGTCAGTCTAGCCAAATAAATTTGGTCCAAAATAATTATCATTTTGAGAAAACTTAGATTACATTAATTACTTTTTGTCAACTCTATTCTTGCTCCAATAAATAATTTGTACAATCCTCTAAAAGTCTTACTAAATCTTATCAATATTTCGAAAAAGTTTGGAGAGAGATAAATGGTAATTTAATCTATTAAATCACTAGTTAATTTGCCCGCGCTTCGCGCGGTCTTTAAGGTTGATTACATATAATATTCTTTAAGATTGATTACATATAATTTTATCGACATCCTCATATTTTTATCAAATAATATCATATTTGTATCTTGATGATAAACTATAATTACGTATTTTAGTTGCTTATTACACTCTAATTTACTGCACTTTAATTGAGTTTGAGCTTTAATCGCTAGTGTTTTGCACTAATTGTGAATTTTATGCCTTGTAGGAGTCATTCCGAGCTACGTAGATATTATGGAATGAATTCAAGTGATTTCGAGCTTTAAAGTCCGACTAAAATCATAAGGAATCAAGCCAGGTCGGGGATCAACGGATGATAGTTAAGAACAAAACGGAGAATCGAGCGGGCATATGGCACATTGTCTAGTAAAATGCACATAACTTTCGCTCAGAACTCCGTTTGAGCCCCACAATATATTGTTTGAAAGCTATTTGAAAGGGATACAACTTTCATGTTTTGCATTTTTGCGAATTGGTCACGCCCAACTTTGCCTTATAAAAAGGACTAAGCGGTCGTTGCAAATATAATCCGGTTTACAAGTCTAGAGTCGAATCCCACAGAGAACTAAGTCTTAGCTACAACTGTTCACTATCACCAAGAAGACAAGCTTGAACAATTCCTAACTTATAGATATTAAGATTCTTGTGTTTAACTAATTAACTAACAAATTAAAATAATAAATTAACGCTAAAGATAATACATGTTGGAGAAAGATTAAGGAGGTCTAGAGTTATGATTTTCCCAATTGTCGGAATCCTTCCCGCTATGTCTTCTATAATTTCGCCTAAGTATTCTCTACCGATCATGAGCGCTCTGCGTGTTGTAATTCTATCCGGAGTAATTACGAAAATTTACTAGACATACTCTCCCGAGTTACGCTAGCTGGCTTTAATTATAGCTCACTTAGATCGCACCCAAGGTTTCGTTATCCCTTGTTCCACCTTTAAACCCTTGGTTATTGATTCCTCAAATACTTCGGGAGTGATGTTGTTCAACAACTACCTAAATATGCACTTTTTCCCGAGTAATACATACTAAATAGGCACAGCTATTGAGGGCCCTTCAATCAACCACAAGAATAATATAGTTGAACAAATAGAGAAAATACTACGACTCAATTATATAAAAACATAACAAGAATTTATCCTTCAAAAGGTTCCATCAAAACCCTAGATAACCGATTAGCTATTCATAATAGTATGTAAAACTATAATACTAAAAGTCATAACCAACAATGAAAAATAGGAAGAGGAAGGAAAAACTCGTAGAAGAATTTCCTGCCTTGCTCCTATTGTGTCTCTGCCTCCTTAGGTCGAATCTGTGTCTCAAATTTGTCCAACCCCGATCTCTCCTTCTCGGTCTGTCTTTTTTCCCCATCAAAAGTGACGTTTTAGGTCTATTTATATGTTTGGGACAAGCGCTAAACGTGTAGGTTAACTTCTAGTCAAATCGGGAAACACTTAAAACCTTCAAAACTCGGACTGGGCCTGGCCTTAGGCCTGCCGTCGCCTGGACAACGCCTGGATAACGCCAGCCTAGGCCTGACTTTAAGCTGGCCTCGCTTGAATAAAACTTGGTTAGGCCTGGCTTTAAGCTGGCCTCACCTGGATAAAGCCTGGTTAGTTGATTTTTGCCCGACTTCTCCTTTTCACTGTTCTCGAGCGTCCTTTCGACATTTAAGAATCCCTTTAGCTCTACTTTTATTTCCGATACACCTACACATAAAATAGCCTCCATTACGCTCAAACAAAGTGTATTTTAACATTAAAGCATGTAAAACGCAAGGCATATAATGTGCAAAAACCATGAATTATAGCTACACATCAATACCCCACACTTAAACATTTGCTCATCCTCGAGCAATCCAGTAACACTTATGGACACGACCTTTTTAAGCAACTCCCTTAACTTATCACACCAAGAATATTTAAAATATACTAAGCACAAAGGTGTAACATCTTCACCTCAAGATTTGACTCGCAAGCACCATGCATTATTCACAACTCACTCACTTACTCTAACATACAGGTCAATGACATTACCTTTCCATCATGAATCACGTGCCCTCACACAACAAAAGAGAGTAGTGTGAGCATATGATTTTTTCCCTATATGAATTACTCCTATAAAACGCAAGAAAATAGATTTTTCTTTAATTATTTTTCGTTTTATAGGATTTTTGTAGGATTTTATTAATTGTTCGCATTTTTGTGCATATTTAATTTTGTTAAAATCATGAAAAAATACCAAAAAAATATCATGCATTGCATTTAGGTTTTATTTTTGCATTTTTAGGATTAATTAATTAAATATTTGTTGTATGAAAAATGAAACTACAAAAATGGTCCATTGTTGCATTTTTCAACTTTAATTTTAGAATAATAGTTTTTCTCTTTGATTTAGGATTAAGGAAATTTTATAATTATTTATTAGTTTTACAATTTGAAATAATTTAGGATTTTTAATTTTTTTTTTTTTTTTAAAAAAAAGAAGAAAAGAAGGGAAAAGAAAAGAAGAGAAACTAAGGTTTAATTGAGAAAGGTTTTTTATAATTCAAATTGGGCCAGTTCAGGTTGAGCCCAAACCCTTCTTACCCGTTCCAACCCCCCGCCCCAAGATTTGAGCCCAAAACCAAGTAACCCGGTCTAGTCTCTCGCATAAACGCAAACGACGTCGTTTTCAGGCCTTTGAATCTCAACCGTTGATTCCATCTGATCAGACGGACGGGAACTAATCCCCCTCCCATATAAAATTGTCTGAACCGGTACACCCCCCAGTCGAACCCCAATCCATCTCTAACCTCCAAACCCTAGAGACTCGCCGCCACAAAATCCCCACCGTCTCCGCCGGCGGCGACGTCCTAAACCGCCCCCAAACTGTCACCATACAATTACTACTCACCCCTCTTTCATGGTCCATCACAAGTTTCTACAAAATCTCCACTCATTTGTCCAAATCTCAAATCTGACGCCAAAGGATTTGGAAAACCCTAGTTTGTCCCCTTTTCAGAGTTTTAAGCGGTTTTCGGTTGCTAATGAATCGAAAATCATGCCAATCGATTGTTCTCCCTAAGAATAATCGATTAGCATCAATTTCGATTCGTTTCAAAGCCCACCAGACTCCATGCAAGACCCCAAAGATCGGCAAAATTTTGCCATACGTACCGTTCGTCGAGTCACTCAAATGTTTCCGGCAAAATACAGTACATATCTCACCCTTTTGCTTGCGTATCAGTTTGCCCATTTGATTGTTGTTTGACCTAAATTTTTTTAGAAAAATATACAATATAATAATTGATGTTGGATAATTGCGTTAGGGTTTATTTTTGTTCTCTGTTTTGTTTCATTTTCTTTTATTTATCTATTTTTGGTCAGTTTTATCCAGTTTAGAATAGGTTTCGAGTTAGTGTTCAAAATTGTTAAAGTATTTTGGTTTGGCTGGTTCATTTATGGATCAAACTGCTTATTTTTTAGTTTTGGCCCTTTTCTCTTCTTCTTCTTCTTTCGATTAGATCACAGTTTAGCGTGGGTCGTAATTTGAGTTTGATGCTCATTTTGGTTGATTGGGTTTCAGCATTGGCTATGTGGTCATCTCTGACCCGGTTAAAGAGGCCCATTCATATGGGTTTATGTCTTGGGTCAATTTGACCCATGAGTAATTCATCTTGGGGACTAAATACAAGGCTGTCAGGGGGCATTTTGGGTAACTTAGGTCTAGGAAATAATTTCAGTTAGGAGGAAAGCTTCTAGAAGTGAAGAGGTGGCTTGCTTGCTAAGAAATAAGGGAGTTCAGATATTTGTTAAGGGACTAGGAGGTAAAATAAAAGAGAGTTTGAGGGTTAAAAGTGAATTAAAAAACTCAGGTTATGCTGCCCTAAAGCCTTGCTATAAAAAGCTCATTTCCTTCATTTTCTAGGCAGAGATTAGAATACCAAAAGAAAGAAACGGCTAAAAGTCTTCTCCTAAAAAAGAAAACTACTCTGGTTTTGAGCTTGATTTTCTTCTTTGGCTAAAAAGGGTTTAGAAGTGGTCTTTCTTGTTATTTTCCTAGTCTTCTGAACTGAAATATGGCTGGAGATTGAAGATGTTAAGTTGATGATTATTGTTATTCTCTGCTGCTGAATCTGTTATTGCTTTGCTGCCATAAGCTGATTTCAAATACATTTTTGGTTTTTTTTTGTTTTGTTGTATCCAGGTATGTAAAGCTGAATCCCTGTGATCATGTGAATAATACACCTGAAGTTTTAAGTTCGTTAGCTGTTGTCACTCAGTAGATGCTCTTTTGCTTTGCTGGAGATTAATTCTATGATGTTTGAGTCTATTTCATTCTATTTTCTTCCCCTCCCCGTTTAGTTTTTCAGCATATTAGAAGTTAGCTAAAATTTGTACATAATAGATGTGTGTTCTGAGTATGTGCTGTATTGTAAGGTGTGGGGGAGGTATTTGTGCATCTAAGTTACATTTTGGGAGATCTATTTGAAGCTTCAGTCTACTGTAGTATTCCTATGGTTTATTTTAGGATATGTTTGAGGGCTATTTGTTTAATGAAAGATGTTCTTTGGAAGGGTTGAAAGTTTATTATTGTGGAGTACGTAGAATCTGGATCTAATATGTTTTAAATTCAGTGTTCAACATGTGTATATTTTCAAGACTTTAACTTGATAGAACAATCGTGTATGTAGTAGTATAAGTTGATAAATAGTTTAATGGTTTGAGTTCATGTTGTAGAATTAGTAGCAGTAACAATTCGAGGCTTATAATACTATTGTTGTCGCTGTACGTTTGGGAATTGTACATGATGTTGTTCCGTGAAAATGATGGCTATTTATGGCCTCAGTAGGGCCTTAATCATCGATACTTTCCTGCCAAGGTTTTGTGAAGTTGAATCGGGCCCAAATGGGGATGTTTGGAATTCTGATGCGTTTTCTTTTTGGCTCTACCTTGAGCCCAACCTCCGAAAGGATACAGCTTTTCCCCAAAATAGTTATTGAGTATATTATAGCAGTGGGTCTGAACCTGGTGGCCCGCTTGATATAAGAGACCATCTGTTTGGCTGCGATTCTGGGCTCGATTTCGAGCCCGGTCTTTTCCTTTAAAATCGTCCTGGGCTTAAGCTCACACTGGATTTGGGATAATTAATCAAAGGCCCAGCATGTACCCCAACCCTTCTTGCAACCAATTGTTCCGTGTACCAAGCTCAAACCAATTTAAGATAGGAATGTCATTAGTTCTCTTTAATTAAATTTAGTTCATATAATTCGAGGTGTGCCATCCAATTTGATCATTCATGGCCCTCGTGTTAATTTGATTACGGTTTCTAAAATGAATATTCGTAGAAAAGCCTTTAGGTGCGATTTAATCCACAATTGTGATTGTGTACACGTTCGCGTGACCAATTACGATTCTAAAAATCAAATCGGAGTATGCGTTCGCGCAACTTCGACCAACCTTCTCAATAATAAAATTGTTATTAATATAGTCCTCTTTAATTAAATGTACTTCTTTTAAGCCGAGGTGTGCCATCCATAATTGAATCCCTATGACCCTCGTGTTAATTTCATAACTTAGATATTAAAAAATGAATGTCCGTAGTTTGCTTTAGGCACATTTAATATACCATCGTGGTTGTGTACACGTTCGCGTGACATAATTACGATTCTAACGGAGTATGCGTTCGCGCAACTTCGGCCAAACCTTCTTAACAATAATAAAGCATTTTTAATTGTGGACATGTTCGCGTGACATGATTTTTGACGCGCCAAACAAACAGGTACACGTGCGCGTGACCTGTTTTAAGATAATTTCTTAATCAAAAAGGCAAATGCACATAGGTTCTAAAATCAGTAATTAAATAATTTTAATAAGCCAAGTATAATCATTAAGCGACCATGCTAGAACCACGGAACTCGGGAGTGCCTAACACCTTCCCCCGGGTTAACAGAATTCCTTACCTGGATTTCTGTGTTTCGCAGACATAAACAGAGTCAAATCTCCTCGATTTGGGATTCTAAACCGGTGACTTGGGACACCATAAACTATCCCAAGTGGCAACTCTGAATCTTAAATAATAATCAGTTCTTGATTGTCAGTGAAAAAACTCCCTTATACTCCCTTACCGGGGGTAGGAAAAAGAAGGTGTGACAGCTCTGGCGACTCTGCTGGGGAGCAAGAACCCAGAACTACTGGTTCTGGGTTCAAGAATTCGAGCTTGTAATATGATTTTGCTTGGCTTTATTTATTGTTGATAATATTGTATTTTTGTGAACCCAATGTGATAATTGCCGTTTATGTGCCATTTCAATGTTGCTTGAATGTTATTAAAATGCTTTCTTACGCCACCCTTTTGAGTCTTCTAAAAATTGGCGCACACGTTCGCGTGGCTCACTTTCTGTTAGAAGTCATATCAGTTAAGAACGAGGCATGGGCTAGCAACAAGGCCGGGCAGACTTTAGTGCTCCCGGTACGTTGCCCTCACCTCGGCTCGAGTTGTCCACTCGGGTAAAACCAGTCTAAAACACAACCCCAGGTTAAAACCTAGAAGAACATAACCTCATGTCGGATCCCCAGTAGGAACGTTTGTTTGCATCACGTGCATTTGACTTAGGGGACTCAACACAAGGGTTGGGTTCGTCTAGGACAGGTGTACCCAAAATAACAGACCATCCTGATGCATCTTACGTGCTATGTGAACATTTATTTGTTTCGGCTTACATGTTGATCGGCTAGGAAAGACAATCAGGGAAAAACCAAGAGTGACATAGAAAGAAAATAAACCCGGTATTTGAAAATATCCCGAAACTCTGCCGAATTCTTTTTAGAAAAAGGGATTTGAAAAAGAAAAAAAAGAGTCTTTTCAAAACGAGTCCACTCGAGTCGCTTCTTTTAAATTATGTCAAGTACTTGCCCGAAACTATGCACGGTCTGATTCCTACCGGATGTGGGATACGTAGGCAACACTAACATAGGGTTTTTGGCCTCTTTGCAAAATCACAAATGAAGTGAAGTCGTAGTGTAGGGATTTGTGTCAAGAATACCGATCCAGCTTCGGCGACGTTCTCACCAAGATAGCCTTAGAATAGTTTCAGTTTCGAAGGGCTAATTTTTGTAGAGAAGAGCATCTGTCAGTAAGGGGTCATATTTCTAAAGTGTCTTCCCCCCGGCCTCAAAGTTTACTTGAAATTTGCAAAAGGGGCCAACATTTACGAAAGCAGCCACTTTTGTGTAAAAGGGAAAGGGTCATTTTCTTTTAGAAGTCGAAAACTGTTTCCCTCAAAAGTCTGTCAGAGACAGAGTCAACCCTAACCCTAACCATTTGCAGGTACCAAGATTAATAATTGTCCAAGACCCGAAACTAGTAATAATAGAGCAGGCTTCAGTTGCAGTTGCGCCATGTGGTGGTATGAATTTGGATGGGGACGGGTCCAAGACTGGGTGAAAGACAGTTGGTGCTCTCTTGATCTATTGGAAATCAAACCACAGAAGATTTGATCAAAGTTTGGTAACCTTTTGGGATCTGTTGCAGCAATGATCTTTCGTTCTCGATTTTGAGCTCACCCCTACATCTGGAAGAAATAGCGCGGGTAATATCCATTTTGGCCGGGAACTTGAGGGAAACAGAACAGTTGATATTCCCGAGAGCCCCATCAGTGCACAAATTCTTATCTTCCTTAATATCAGCAAACAAATGAAGAAGGCTCTGTGGACAACGGGTGTTGTTCTTTCAATATTTTGTAATTCCCAGATTCGGGCATTTGGGTTGGGTTCGATAACACATGAAAAAGGACTGAACAAAAACAGGACAAGACCTTTGGTGAATTCATCGTAGGTTTCGCCTCATAGTTGCATTCCTGGCAATCATAGTCTTTCCATCGAGGGGACGGTAGATACCCGCATGGCTAGAGTTGTGCAAACACCTGTTCAAAGAAAGATCACACTTTGCTCCCCTAATAACTGGCAGAACATTTTATCGGGCAATTGACTTGTGTAGATCCGAGGCTTAATTATTCGAGGGTTGGCAGTGTTCTTCTACAAATGTGGTTGATTGAAGCATCTCGCCACCACCCCCAGGTTCATGAGCTATGGTGCAAGCAAAGAATTAAGTTTCATCAAAGCTAGAGGAAAAGCGGTGAAAAGATTACAATGCCCCAGAAGGGTTTGAAGCTTGGATCTCCATTTTGAAAGCTTTTAAAGCAAGTCAATCGTCGAATGACTATAGGTTGGCTCCGATGATAGAAATCAATATATATGACAAGCCACAAAGGGCTATTTGATTTTTGGAGGGTTTGCGGAGTGTCCAGCCACTACGCACCACAGAGAACTTCCTAAGGCAGCTAAGGGAGATATCAGGTAGTACCTGAAGATGAAGATCTAACCACTCAGGTCATTGAACTTCATCCAGAGGCCGCATTACCAGAGGCTTTAGTCCAACAGGATTGGAACAATTATCGGTATCTGAAAAATGGCACCCAAGTACCAGATGTTGCTAAGGGGAAGTGAATCCGAATTATGCAGCATGGTTTGAAGGAAAGTCATGTGTAAGCAATGAGCCAGAGCCCGAAAGACCAGCAAAAAGACCATATGTGCAGGCTTTCGATGACAAATCAAGGAAAGGTTGGCCTGGGGAGTGAAAGAGAAAAAGTACCAAGCTACCATTCACACTCTTGAAGAGAAATTGAGAAACGTTGAGTTCAATAATGATCGACAACTGCAAGAAGCTGAAGGAGAAAGAAGGAAATTGGCCCTGGAAAATGAAGCCTTGCGAGCTCAAATTCAAAGAATAAAAATCGCCGCCGAAAATCCGGCCAGAAGTAGACAAGATGAGAAGCTCATAAACGGCCTTAGGAGAAAGGTGGGAGATTACGAGGCGGACCTAGAAAAGACTGAAAAGGAGTTAGCACAAGCCCAAGCCAAGTTAGCTAAGAGTGCGGAGGAACGGGCAAGTTTCGTCCGACAGCTGAAAGAGAAGTACGACAGAGGAATGGTGGTCTAAAGAAAAGAATCAACGTCCTTGAAAGTGAAGCAGGCAAGAGATTTCAAAGCAGAAAGGGAACATTGCTATGCCCTGATGTCTCAGTTAGAAAAGGACCTGAAGCAACTTCAAGAGCAAAATCATACTGCCGAACAAGTTTTTGGGGCCCGATCTCAGCAGATCGGGCGGTTGCTACAAGAAAAGGGTGCTATCAGGGAAAGGGTTAGGAAGATTGCGGACTACATTGTGATGAAGTGCAACGAGTGTGAAGACATGACCCAGTCCATGTTCTTCGCTTCGGTTATGATCTTTGTCCGACAGATCATGGATGACTTGTTTCGTCTTCAAGAAGACCTGGCGCATAGACCCGCAGCAAGGCCAACTGGAGCAGCAGTGGAAGCACTTATGTACTCTTGATTTTATTTTTCGAGTCTGTGTTGCAATTTTTTTTAGAGTCTGTCAGTCCATTTTGAGTCTTGTTTTAGTTTCTGAAAATGTTTGAGTCTGTAGGGAAGTCGTTGCAGTCAGGATGTTATGTTCTTTCATGTGAACTCTATACTTGGGCCCTCATTGTTGTTGTTGGCTCTGCCATTTTCTCTATGGGTATTCACTTAATCATGCATTTATTGTTTGCACGAAACCAACTTCCAAATACTCTTTTTCAACTTTAACTTCCGATACTCTTTCAGTCTTTCTTTTCAACTTCAACCAACCAAATATTGCCCAAATGCCTACTTAAAGTCTTTAATTTTCTCATGACATGTGTATTCGACTCAGTAGAAATCTGATGTTTCTTTTGTTCTCACTCGCAAATGGTTGCTTTTTATCAGTTGTATTCACTCTACTTTGGTCTACTGTAGGTCAGCGCTTTGCTCTATAAGAATTATAAGGAAGGTTCCCCGATCTCGCCGAAAATTTTATAAACCCTGCAGCAGCCTTATTAAGTGAGAAACACCATGGAGTTCTCATTACAGGCGTCCAGCTTTGTATAGATCTATGTAAAATTAGTACAGAGGCTCTTGAATATTTCAGAAAGGTAAGTCGACCACTCATTTGAAGGATGTAATCAAAGAGCTTCATTCCCGTTGTACTTCTTCCAGCCTCCTTTTAACTAAAACAGCAATAGTGTAAGCTGCACCTACACATGCTGGAGTAGATATTTGAAATTTGATAAAATCAAGAATCAAAAACTTTATCTTCTGTTAGATGTGGCATTCATGTTGTTTTTAATTTTCTTTTTTTCCATGTGTGGTTCTAGAAATGCACAGATGGTTTAGTCAAAATTCTGAAGGATCTCACGAACAGTCCATATGCACCCGAGTATGACGTTTCTGGTATCACAGATCCTTTCCTCCATATAAGATTGCTTAGGCTCTTGTGTGCTTTGGGACAAGATGATGCCGATGCCAGTGATGCTATGAATGATATTCTTGCTCAGGTTTGTTGTGCCTCTTTGTGTCTTGATGTGTATCATATCAGGGACTTGTTAGATCTTGAAGTATTCTAAATGCTTTCCTGCTAGTGATTTTTGTCAATGCTTTGCAGTGCATCGCTCAAATCTTGCCCTTAGCATAGATAAAATTTAGTTAACAGTTTACTCTACGAATACAGAAACAAGAGTATGGTTAGTTTGTGCACTGTGTAGTTTAGGTTTGGAATTGTCTTTTTTGGTAAATTAATCTAGACTTTTTTGTTTATCTTTTCGTATTCTTCTGCGTGCAATATTGACTGGCAGAATTATACTCCTCTCAGTTTGGGCTTAGCTTCTTGAAACTTTGCCACGGCAAAGGCTTCATGTGGTCCTTGGCCCGAAAATATCTGAATACATTTAGGTGCCGTTTGCTTCAAAATTTTGAAAAACTTGTTTTGAATTTTTTTTCCCGAACTTTTTGTTAAAACTATGTTTCAACCAAACACCAAGATGGAAAAAAATTGTAATTTATACAAAAACTGAAAAGCTTTTCTTTTTTGGTTTTTGGTTGAAAAACAACTTTTGCAAAAAATTGTTTTAGTTGAAACTCTTCTTCAAATTTTTGAAGCAAACGCTTACTTGCTTGTTGTGGAGATCTNAAGTTGAAACATCAGATGGCCGAAATATACCAAGCCTGGGTGAAAGGGCATCCCCCACCATCATACCCTGCCAACCCCGCTTTCATCCCACCATTAGCTCAGTCCCAAGAACCTCCCACTGCTGATTCATCCCCATAAAATGCACCAGGTTTCACTCACTACCACCATTATCAGGGTACCACCTCCTAGACCCCACAAGCACCACCAGCCAAAACAACCCCATACCCCCCTCCACCAACCACCTTTATTTTTGTAGCACCCCCGCCAGCTACACTTCATCGGTCCTCCAGTGAGCCATTATTCCAGACCTAGATAATCAGTACTATCCCCCAGAGCCTACTTTCAAGGCCGCAGATCATCACTCTTATACTCCTCGTTTTGACCTCCCTGTTAAAACTGAGAAATTACCTACAAACCCGGAACAGGAAGAGATGTTCAGGAAGGTAAGAAGCCTGAAGAAATCATTCAGAAACATGCAGGGATTGGGAGGCCAAGTGAGATTCAAGATGCCTAAATTTGACCTATATGACGGGCACAGGGATCCGGTGGCCCACTTGAGGGGATTCTACAGTAAAATGAGAAAAGCTGGTGGAAGAGATGAGCTATTAATGGCGTACTTCAGCCGAAGTCTGAGTGGCGCGGCGTTAGAGTGGTATACACGTCAAGATCATAGCAGATGGTATACATGGGATGATCTGGCCCAAGCATTTTAGCGGCACTTCCAATACAACATAGAAATCGTTCCAGATTGTTTGTCCCTGACTAAGATAGAAAACAAGCCTGGAGAAAGTTTCAGAGAATATGGTTTTCGCTGGAGAGAACAAGCAGCGAGAGTCAATCCGCCGATGGAGGAGAACGAAATGGTGGAGTATTTTCTGCAAGCTTTGGAGCCCACTTACTTTGGCCATCTGATATCGGCCATAGGCAAGTCTTTCAACGAGGTAGTAAAGATGGGTGGCATGGTGGAAGAAGGGCTTAAGTCAAGCAAAATCATGAGCTACTCGGCCATCAAAGCAACCACCCAAGCCATCCAGAATGGTACCGGAGGAGTGATCGGAAAGAAGAAGAAAGAAGAAGTAGCAACAATTGATTCAGGATCATGGTTTGGACCAAGGGGCCCGTCACACCATTATACCCAGTCGCGACCCCATCACCGAACCTACACCCAAAACCCATATAATCCACCCCAACACTACTTCCCATCACCAGACCCTCAAATTTCTGTTCACCACGCCCATTCATACACTCAACCTCCTTCTTACCCACAGTGGCGTGCTCCAACCCCACAAAACACCTACCCAGCTCCACAAAATGCTTACCCACCTCCACGAGCCTACCGAAACCCTGCCGGTCCAGGTTTCCAGCCCAAACTAGTGTTCATAAGTGAAAGGTTGCAGCAGAAGAAAACTTTCACCCCATTGGGGGAGTCTTATACTATCCTGTTCCAAAGATTGAGGCAGTTGGATGTGCTGAGGCCAATTGAGTCGAAATTGCCAAAACCTCCTCTAAAGAATCTTGATTACTCCTTGAGCTGTGCATACTGTTCTGGTACTCCGGGGCATGATACGAAAAAGTTCTAGCACTTGAAAAATGCCATCTAAGAGCTCATTGATACAAACCAGATTGTGGTCCAAACTCCGAAAACCCCGAATATCAATCAAAAGCCATTGCCGACTCATTATGAAACAAACATGATCGAGATAGTACACAAGGAGGGGGAACCCAAGAAGCCATCACAATTTGTTATGATGATTCAGTCTAGTGAGGCCAAGACAGTCAACGAAACAATTATCACAAAACCAATGGTTGAAGGAGCAGTGAACAATTTGAGCATGACAAAAGGTGAACCTTCTGTGGTAGTTGAGAAGATATCCACAAGTGATGCAAAGTCAAAAGTGATCGTGCCAGGGTTGGCAAACAAGCCTATCATAATTGTGGAAGGTGCCCGCACGGACCCTGTCATCATCAAGCCTGTTACCCAGTTGCCGGTAATCAACACCAAGGCTATCTCATGGAGCTATGAACGGGTGATAGTGACCTACAAGGGGAAGGAAGTGAAAGAAGAAGTCAATGAGGCCCAGGGATTAACTCGTTCGGGGAGATGCTTTGCCCCGGAAGAGTTAAGGAAAGCTAAAACACCCAGAGATAATCCAGTTCTAGTAAAGAAAGCAGAGGAGTTTTTGAGAAAAATGAAAGTGCGAGATTACTCAGTCGTAGAGCAGTTGAGGAAGACTCTCACTCAGATTTCCTTACAATCATTGTTGATCCATTCAGACGAGCATCGTCAGGCCTTGATGAAAATTCTGATCGAAGATCATGTCCCCGACAAAATCACAGTGAACCATTTGGAGAAGATCGCTGATAAGATATTTTAGGTGAACATGGTCACTTTCTCTAATGACGAGTTGCCTGTGAAAGGTACTGAACACAACAAAGCTCTCTTTCTTACAGTGAAATGTGAAGATTCTGTGGTCACTAGGGTGCTGGTGGATAATGGTTCCAGTGCAAACATTTGCCCTCTTTTCACTTTGCACAAGTTGAAGATTGATACTGAAAGGGTCCATAAAAACAGTATATGCGTTCGAGGTTTTAACGGTGGAGGAAAAGATTCGGTTGGTGATATAGTGCTTGAATTGACAATAGGACCGGTTGAATTCACCATGGAGTTCCAGGTGTTGGACGTGGCCTTCTCTTACAACTTGCTGTTGGGTCGGCCCTGGATACATGCTGCCAAGTTTGAGTGGGACAGACAGGAGATTGTCGTGCATGGTGATGAGAGCTCGATTGCTTACAATGATGCCTCCGTCCCGTTCATTGAGGTCGGAGATGATCAAGGGCCCTGGGTATACCAGGTTTCTGAAATAGTGTCAGTTGAGAAGGTTCCGGAAGGGGAATGTATTCCGACTCCAAAGTTAGCCTTCGCATCTGTCATGGTGGCATCTGAAATGCTGAAGAATGGTTTTGTGCCAGGCAAAGGCCTTGGCGCTTCTCTACAAGGTATCGTGCAGCCAGTGTCTCTGCCTAAGAACTTGGATACGTTCAGCCTTGGATTCAAACCCACAGCGGCAGACGTGAAAAGGGCCAAAAGGTTGAAACAGAAAGTGTGGGCACTTTCGAAGCCTATCTCGCGTCTCTCCAGGTCATTTGTCAGGCCCGGTGCCGTGAAACGCCCGGTGACAACAGTTACAAATCCTGTGGTTGATGTGGATGAAGAATTAATCGAAAGGTTTCAGAGTTTGTTTGATGATGTGAACATGGTAGAAGTTGGAGAGGGTTCCAGCAAAGCGGATGTGCAGTTTGTCGGGCCAAAAGTAAAGCTTAACAATTAGAAGGATACTCCTCTCCCTACCCGGAAGGAGTTTTGGTAGTTTGCTTTGTTTTCCTTTTCATCTGGGTTATTCCAGGGTTGTGACCCAGATTTTTATTTTTCGCTTGTTGATGTACAAACCCTGTTATCCTTTATTTTCAATGAAATGCAATTTCCCTTTTTCATCATTCCTGATAGTTTTCATTTTTGTTTTCTTTCTTCTTTGTACAGTTCTTTTTATGCTGGTTTCAATGACATGACATGCATGAGGAATCTTCAGCCAAGTCTTAAAAGTCAATCTAACTCTGAAATAATAATTCAAGAAATAGAGTGTAATGATGAAACGAAATATGATGAGGATGAGGCATTTGAGGAGATTAGTAAAGAGCTTAATCATTTTAAAGAAAAACCCAAGCCTAATTTGAACGAAACCGAAGCAATCAATTTAGGAGATCCAGATAATGTCAGAGAAACCAAGATAAGTGTCCATCTCGAACCACAAATCAGGGAAGAAATAATCAAGGCATTGTTTGAATATAAGGATATTTTTGCATGGTCGTATGA
This sequence comes from Nicotiana attenuata, assembly GCF_001879085.1. Lineage (NCBI taxonomy): Eukaryota > Viridiplantae > Streptophyta > Magnoliopsida > Solanales > Solanaceae > Nicotiana > Nicotiana attenuata. Next base: position 182,357 of record NW_017671008.1, read on the forward strand.
TGACATGCCAGGCTTGAGTACCGATTTGGTGGTCCACAAATTGCCAACTGATCCAACTTTCCCTCCCGTCAAGCGAAAATTAAGGAAGTTTAAGACCGACATGAGTGTGAAAATCAAAGAAGAAGTCACAAAGCAGCTTGATGCCAAGGTCATTCGGGTCAAAGAAAGATGGAAAGACCAGAGTATGTGTTGATTACCGTGACCTCAACAAAGCAAGTCCGAAGGATAACTTCCCATTGCCGAATATCCACATTTTGATTGATAATTGTGCCAAGCATGAGATTGGGTCTTTTATGGATTGCTATGCGGGATATCATCAGATCTTAATGGATGAGGAAGATGCGGAAAAGACGACATTTATCATGCCACGGGGAACATATTGCTACCGGGTCATGTCGTTCGGTTTGAAAAATACTGGGGCAACTTACATGAGGGCAATGACCACCATATTCCACGACATGATACACAAGGAGATTGAGGTCTACATGGATGATGTAATCATAAAGTCCAGGAAGCGGTCTGACCACGTCAGGGACCTGAGAAAATTTTTCCAGAGGCTCCGCAGGTACAATCTTAAGCTCAACCCTGCAAAGTGTGCATTCGGTGTTCCGTCAGGCAAGTTGTTAGGCTCATAGTCAGTCGGCGGGGCATCGAGCTGGATCCGTCAAAAGTCAAAGCTATCCAGGAATTACCACCGCCAAAGAACAAGACTGAGGTAATGAGTTTGTTAGGGAGGTTGAACTACATCAGTAGGTTTATTGCTCAACTCATGACAACCTGTGAGCCCATCTTCAAGTTGCTAAAGAAGTATGCTGCAGTCAAATAGACCAATGAGTGTCAAGAAGCATTCGATAAGATCAAGGAGTATTTATCAAACCCACCTGTGTTGGTGCCGCCGGAACCAGGGAGACGTTGATTCTTTATCTGACAGTCCTGGGTAATTCATTTGGCTGCGTGTTGGGTCAACATGATGTCACTGGAAGGAAAGAGCAATCCATCTATTATCTCAGCAAGAAGTTCACATCCTATGAGGTTAAGTATACCCCCCTAGAAAGGACATGTTGCGCCTTGACTTGGGTAGCGCAGAAGCTGAACCATTATCTGTCATCCTACACTACTAACCTCATTTCTCGCTTGGATCCTTTGAAGTATATTTTCCAGAAGCCTATGCCCACAGGAAGACTCGCAAAGTGGCAGATTTTGCTCACAGAATTTGATATCGTATATGTGAGTCGGACGGCAATGAAAGGCCAAGCTTTGGCCGATCACTTGGCCGAAAACCCGGTGGATGAAGAATATGAGCCGCTAAAGACTTATTTTCCTGATGAAGAGGTAATGCATATCGAGGAGGTCAAGCAGGATGAGAAGCCCGGGTGGAAACTTTTCTTTGATGGGGCTGCTAACATGAAAGGTGTTGGGATAGGAGCTGTGCTCATTTCTGAAATAGGGCACCACTACCCTGTCACAGCTCAACTTCGTTTCTATTGCACCAACAACATGGCTGAGTACGAAGCATGCATTCTGGGTTTAAGGTTAGTTGTGGACATGGGAGTTTAGGAAGTGCTGGTTTTGGGAGACTTAGATCTGTTAGTACACCAGATTCAGGGAGAATGGGAGACTCGAGATTTGAAGCTTATACCATATCGACACTGTCTGCAGGATCTTTGTCAGCGATTCAGATTAGTGGAGTTCAGGCATATCCCTAGGATTCATAATGAGGTTGCTGATGCCTTGGCTACCCTAGCATCAATGTTACATCATCCAGATAAGGCTTATATCGACCCTTTGCATATTCAGGTCCGTGATCAGCATGCCTACTGTAACATGGTGGAAGAAGAACTCTATGGTGAGCCGTGGTTCCATGATATCAGGGAATACATCAGGATGGGGGTATATCCGGTACAAGCCACAGGCAATCAAAAGAGAACAATTCGACGTTTGGCAAGTGGATTTTTCGTAAGCGGAGGAGTTTTGTACAAAAGAACTCCGAATCTCGGATTATTGAGATGCATAGATGCTCGACAAGCCATGACTATCATGACCGAAGTGCATTTCGGAGTTTGCGGACCGCATATGAGTGGTTATGTTCTGGCAACGAAAATTCTTCGAGCAGGGTATTATTGGCTCACCATGGAACGAGATTGCATCAGCTTTGTGTGTAAATGTCATCAATGCCAGGTGCACGGTGATTTGATCCATTCTCCCCCGTCTAAATTGCACACAATGTCCGCACCTTGGCCCTTTGTTGCTCGGGGCATGGATGTTATCAGACCAATTGAGCCAGGCAGCATCCAATGGGCACAGGTTCATTCTTGTGGCCATCGATTATTTCACCAAATGGGTTGAAGCTATGACTTTCAAATCTGTGACCAAGAAAGCGGTGGTTGACTTTGTTCATTCAAACATCATTTGTCGGTTTGGAATTTCAAAAGTAATTATCACGGACAATGGCGCAAATCTTAACAGTCATTTGATGAAGGAAGTATGCCAGCAGTTCAAGATTATGCATCAAAATTCCACTCCGTATCGTCCCAAGGCAAATGGAGCGGTTGAGGCAGCCAACAAGAACATAAAGAAGATACTTCGAAAGATGGTGCAAGGTTCTAGGCAATGGCATGAAAAGTTGCCTTTTGCTTTGCTGGGTTATCGCACTATTGTTCGCACTTCAGTAGGTGCAACTCATTATTTGTTGGTGTATGGTACTGAAGCAGTGATACCTGCGGAGGTTGAGATTCCATCCATTCGAATTGTTGCTGAAGCAGAGATTGATGATGGTGCGTGGGTCAAAACCCGGTTGGAGCAATTAAGTCTAATTGATGAGAAAAGACTGGCGGTTGTATCAAAAGAGAATGGCAAGAGCATACAACAAGAAGGTGCATCCTCGGAAATTTGAAGTGGGTTAGTTGGCATTGAAACGCATCCTTCCACATCAGGCTGAAGCAAAAGGCAAGTTTACCCCAAATTGGCAGGGGTCGTTCGTGGTAATGAGAGTGTTGTCCAATGGTGCTTTGTATTTAACAGATATAGAAGGCAAGTGTGTAGATATGGCTATCAATTCTGATGCGGTCAAAAGATATTATGTATGATTTCTTTGGTTTAAATTGTGTTCACTTGTACCTGGCATGTTTTGAAGATCGAAATGACGAAGGCATTTTATTCTGCTATCTAAACACTTTATCCATTGTTACCCCTTTGAGCCTTATTTGCTTTCTTTCATACCCTCTTTTGGAATCAGTAGCAAATTTCAGAAACACAGATACAAAAGATAAAGAGAGAGAGAAAATGAAAAAAGAAGAGAGCAAAGAAAAAGAGAATAAAGAGAAAAATGAAAAAAATAAAGAGAAAAAGAAAAAGAGAGAAGAAAAAGAATAAAAGAGAGAGAGAAAGAAAAGAAGAAGAAAAGAGAAGAAGAAAGTACAAAGAAAAACAAAGCAACTCATATGTCATGAACTACGTTCGACCTGATTCCTATTAAGGATACGTAGGCAGCCTCACAGTTCGGTCCCATCAAAACAAAAATTCAAAAGCCCCCAAGAAAAGAAACTTGGGCAGAAGTTGTGGTTTTGTAAAAGATCTGATTCCAAAAGTTGTAATTTTGAACCCATTCAAGCGGTTTTGAGCCTTTATGATATCCTTTCTTTCTAACCCTATCCAAAAACCCGCACTACGGTCCAAAGAAAGACATTCCGATCAATCTTCGAGGGATGCCAAGTCAAGCAAGTAGAGGCATGATTCATACTAAGGGCAGCACTCTGTTCTACGAAGGAAGAATGAATAAATGAGAGAGTTTTATTGGTGAAAACCCTCACGGGGACCGTAAGGCGACGGAAAGCTAAGAGAAATTAAAAATGAGAGAGTCTTATTAGTGAACACCCTCACGGGCATCGTAAGGCGATGGTGAGTTGAGAGATGAACAACAAATGAGAGAGGTTTGCTGGTGAAAACCCTTCAGGGCGCCGCAAGCCGAATGAGGTTGTTGACTTTGCAAGGGAATTGGATCATGGGCACCCCAGGCATAAAGTGAGAGGACTGAAAGGCGATTGACTGAATGGACTAGGCTGATTAATCCAAAATGCATGTCATGACCATTGATGCCAGCAGCCTCACTCAGATAAGTCCTTTTTTCCTTTTTCTTCCTCAAACGGTCTTCCTATTTTGAATCTTCTTCTTTATTCATAACCCTCGAAGTCATTGCATTTCATTTCCTTTTTGGTTCTGTTGTCTCTAAGGCTTTTTCCGATGTTAGCCTTGCTAAGCAAACAAGGAGGGATTGCAAAGCTTATTACCAACTTCCAATTGCACAAAGCGAAATGCGGCCAAAGCATGCCAGAAATAGCATGATGCACAATGAGAAACGAGGTGTTAGCCGAGTTTCAAGAAATCAAGTGGTTTCGTGAATTGTGGGAAGAAATACAGAGATTCAGGTTGGAAAGAAAGAAATGCTAAAACAACAGGTTGAGTATAAGGCACTCAGGCCATTCAGGCTTCCGTGGTTAAGATTCAATCAGAAGGTGAAACAGTTCCTTGCCGGTGGGATGCAGTTGAGCAGCGCAAAGTACGACAGTGGAAAGGCCACCCTCAGCAAGAATGCCGCAAACTAACCACCGCATTTTCAAACTGACAAGATTTTTCTTTGATTGAAACAGGGGCAGGAAATTTAGTTTGTTCCGGAGAAACCCTCCGTGAAGAAAGCAGGTGCCAGATAGGTTCGGCCGTAAGTTTTCAGTAATCTCCCGGATAACGGGATTTAGTAAGTTTCGAGACCCTCGCAAGTGACAAGGTCTCATGAGAGTTTTCTTTAGGGAAATATAATTCAGCATTTAAGTTTTCACTTTTGAAGATGAGACTTGGTTTGAAATTTTCAGGATAAGGGAATTTCTTAGAACTGATTTTGATAACAAGGGTCGGTTAACACTCACAGATGTGCCCAATATCAAACTGGGGCAGAGAATTTCTTTTATTTTGTCTATTTTGTTGTAATCAGGCGCCCACCTGGAGAACAAGGGAAGATAGCACAAAGGAAAAGCAGTTTCAAGAGAAAGTAGTCCAAGTTTCAGCAGTCAGGTGCCCACTTGGAGAACAAGGGAAAACAGCTCAAGTGTCAAGTGAAAGCAGTTCAAGTTTCAAGGGAAAGCAGTTTCAAGGGAAGATAGTTTAAGTTTCAAAGGAAAAGCAGTTTCAAAAGAAAGCAGTCCAAGTTTCAACAGTCAGGCGCCCACCTGGAGAACAAGGGAAAACAACTCAAGTTTTAAAGAAAAGCAGTTCAAGTTTCAGCAATCAGGCGCCCACCTGGAGAATAAGGGAAAATAGCTCAAGTTTCGAAGGAAGACAGGTCATGTTCAGCAATCAGGCGCCCACCTGGAGAACAAGGGAAAACAGTTCAAGTTTCAAGGGAAAGCAGTTTCAAAGGAAGCAGTTCAAGTTCAGAAATCAGGCGCCCACCTGGAGAACAAGGGAAAGCAGCTCAAGATTCAAGGGAAAGCAGGTCAAGTTCAGCAATAAGGCACCCACCTGGAGAACAAGGGAAAACAGCTCAAGTTTTAAAGGAAAGCAATTCAAGTTTCAGCAATCAGGCACCCACCTGGAGAACAAGGGAAGACAGTTTAAGTTTCAAGGGAAGTAGTTTCGAAGGAAGACAGTTCGAGTTCGGCAATCAGGCGCCCACCTGGAGAACAGGGGAAAACAGTTCAAGTTTCAAGGGAAAGCAGTTTCAAAGGAAGCAATTCAAGTTCAGCAATCAGGTGCCCACCTGGAGAACAAGGGAAAGCAGCTCAAGATTCAAGGGAAAGCAGGCCAAGTTCAGCAATCAGGCGCCCACCTGGAGAACAAGGGAAAACAGCTCAAGTTTCAAAGGAAAGCAGTTCAAGTTCAGCAATCAGGCGCCCACCTGGAGAACAAGGAAAGACAGTTCAAGTTTCAAGGGAAAGCAGTTTCGAAGGAAGACAGTTCAAGTTCAGCAATCAGGCCCCCACCTGGAGAACAAGGGAAGACAGTTCAAGTTTCAAGGAAAAGCAGTTGCAAAGGAAAGCAGTTCAAGTTCAGCAATCAGGCGCCCACCTGGAAAACAAGGGAAAACAGTTAAAGCTTCAAGGGAAAGCAGCTCAAGTTTCAAAGGAAGACAATTCAAGCTTTGGCAATCAGGCGCCCACCTGGAAAATAAGGGAATTCACTTCAGAGTGCAATTCAAGTCAGTAACAAAGGAAGCTACCTGGGAAGTACGAGTCAACAGCTCAAGATGCAACACAGAGCCACGGAAGCCGCAAGATAAAGTTTGAAGATACGTAGATAGGACTTTTGTAATTCATAGAACATAGTTTAGTTTAGCTTCTTTTGTTTTGACTCGGTGTAATAAGGAGTTCAGCAAGCAGTAGCAGCAGCAGTGAAATTACAGTTTCTCGGTAGTCCCAGCTACCAAAACTTCACGAACTACACTGACTTGATTTCTTTATAGCCAAGGATATGTAGGCAGCCTCGGAAGCAGGGTGCAGTCAAATCTTCCAAAAATACTTCCCACGGAGTGTTCAAACGGACAAAATTCACTCGTATCTGCTCACTTTATCTTTGCACGAAAACTCTTCATGTTTCCGAGCAAAGAGGGGCAGCTGTGAGCACATGATTTTTGCCCTATATGAATTACTCCTATAAAACTCAAGAAAATAGAATTTTTTTTATTATTTTCCGTTTTATAGGATTTTTGTAGGATTTTATTAATTGTTCGCATTTTTGTGCACATTTAATTTTGTTAAAATAATGAAAAAATACCAAAAAAATATCATGCATTGCATTTAGGTTTTGTTTTTGCATTTTTAGGATTAATTAATTAATTATTTGTTGTATGAAAAATGAAAACTATAAAAATGGTCCATTGTTGCATTTTTCAACTTTAATTTTAGAATAATAGTTTTTCTCTTTGATTTAGTATTAAGGAACTTTTATAATTATTGATTAGTTTTACAATTATAATTAATTTAGGATTTTTAATTTTTTTTTTAAAAAAAGAAAAGAAGGGAAAAGAAAAGAAAAGAAAATAAGGTTTAATTGAGAAAGGTTTTTTTTTAATTCAAATTGGGACAGTTCAGGTTGAGCCCAAACCCTTCTTACCTGTTCCAACCCCCCGCCCCAAGATCTGAGCCCAAAACCAAGTAACCCGGTCCAGTCTCTCGCATAAACCCAAACGATGTCGTTTCCAGGCCTTTGAATCTCAACTGTTGATTCCATCTGATCAGACGGACGGGAACTAATCCCCCTCCCATATAAAATTGTCCGAACCGGTACACGCCCACAGTCGAACCCCAATCCATCTCTAACCTCCAAACCCTAGAGACCCGCGCCACAAAATCCACCGTCTCCGCCGGCGGCGACGTCCTAAACCGCTCCCAGACTATCACCATACAATTACCACTCACCCCTCTTTCATGGTCTATCACAAGTTTCCCCAAAATCCTCACTCATTTGTCCAAATCTCAAATCTGACGCCAAAGGATTTGGAAAACTCTAGTTTGTCCCCTTCTTAGAGTTTTAAGCGGTTTTCGGTTGCTAACGAATCGAAAATCATGCCAATCAATTGTTCTCCCTAAGAATAATCGATTAGCATCAATTTCGATTCGTTTCAAAGCCCACCGGACTCCATGCAAAAGCAAAGATCGGCAAAATTTTGCCAAACGTACCGTTCGTCGAGTCGCTCAAATGTTTCCGGCAAAATACAGTATATATCTCTCCCTTTTGCTTGCATATCAGTTTGCCCATTTGATTGTTGTTTGACCTAATTTTTTTTATAAAAAAATATACAATATAATAATTGATGTTGGATAATTGCGTTAGGGTTCATTTTTGTTCTCTGTTTTGTTTCATTTTCTTTTATTTATCTATTTTTGGTCAGTTTTATCCAGTTTAGTCAATAGGTTTCGAGTTAGTGTTAAAAATTGTTAAAGTATTTTGGTTTGGCTGGTTCATTTATGGATCAAACTGCTTATATTTTAGTTTTGGCCCTTTTCTCTTCTTCTTCTTCTTTGGATTAGATCACAGTTTAGCTTGGGTCATAATTTGAGTTTGATGCTCATTTTGGTTGATTGGGTTTCAGCATTGGCTGTTTGGTCATCTCTGACCCGGTTAAAGAGGCCCATTCATATGGGTTTATGTCTTGGGTCAATTTGATCCATGAGTAATTCATCTTGGGGAGTAAATACAGGGCTGTCAGGGGGCATTTTGGGTAACTTAGGTCTAGGGAATAATTTCAGTTAGGAGGGAAGCTTCTAGAAGTGAAGAGGTGGCTTGCTTGCTAAGAAATAAGGGAGTTCAGATATTTGTTAAGGGACTAGGAAGTAAAATAAAAGAGAGTTTGAGGGTTAAAAGTGAATTAAAAAAACTCAGGTTATGCTGCCCTAAAGCCTTGCTATAAAAAGCTCATTTCCTTCATTTTCTAGGCAGAGATTAGAATACCAAAAGAAAGAAACAGCTAAAAGTCTTCTCCTAAAAGAGAAAACTACTCTAGTTTTGAGCTTGATTTTCTTCTTTGGCTAAAAAGGGTTTAGAAGTGGTCTTTCTTGGTATTTTCCTGGTCTTCTGAACTGAAATATGGCTGGAGATTGAAGTTGTTAAGTTGATGATTATTGCTATTCTCTGCTGCTGAATTTGTTATTGTTTTGCTGCCATAAGCTGATTCCAAATACATTTTTGGTTTTTTTGTTTTGCTGTATCCAGGTATGTAAAGCTGAATCCCTGTGATCATGTGAATAATACACCTGAAGTTTTAAGTTCGTTGGTTGTTGTCACTCAGTAGATGCTCTTTTGCTTTGCTGGAGATAATTCTATGATGTTTGAGTCTATTTCATTTGTTTTCTTCCCCTCCCCATTTTGTTTTTCAGCATATTAGAAGTTAGCTAAAATTTGTACATAATAGATGTGTGTTCTGAGTATGGACTGTATTGTATGGTTTGGGGGAGGTATTTGTGCATCTAAGTTACATTTTTGGAGATCTGTTTGAAGCTTCAGTCTACTATAGTATTCCTATGGTTTATCTTAGGATGTGTTTGAGGGCTATTTGTTTAATGGAAGATGTTCTTTGGAAGGGTTGAAAGTTTATTATTGTGGAGTACGTAGAATCTGGCTCTAACATGTTTTAAATACAGTGTTCAGCATATGTATATTTTCAGGAATTTAACTTGATAGAACAATATGTATGTAGTAGTATAAGTTGATAAATAGTTTAATGGTTTGAGTTCATGTTGTAGCATTAGTAGCAGTAATAATTCGAGGCTTATAATACTATTGTTGTTGTTGTAAGTTTGGGAATTGTACATGTTGTTGTTCCGTGTAAATGATGGCTATTTATGGCCTCAGTAGGGCCTTAACCCTCGATACTTTCCTGCCAAGGTTTTGTGAAGTTGAATCAGGCCCTAATGGGGTCGTTTGGAATTCTGATACGTTTTCTTTTTGGCTCTACCTTGAGCCCAACCTCCGAAAGCATGGAGCTTTTCCCCAAAATAGTTATTGAGTATATTATAGCAGTGGGCCTGAACCTGGTGGCCCGCTTGATATAAGAGACCATCTGTTTGGCTGCGATTCTGGGCTTGATTTCGAGCCCGGTCTTTTCCTTTAAAATCGTCCTGGGCTTAAGCTCACACTGGATTTGGGATAAATAATCAAAGGCCCAGCATGTACCCCATCCCTTCTTGCAACCAATTGTTCCATGTACCAAGCTCAAACTAATTTAAGATAGGAATGTCATTAGTTCTCTTTAATTAAATTTAGTTCATATAATCCGAGGTGTGCCATCCAATCTGATCATTCATGGCCCTCGTGTTAATTTGATTACGGTTTCTAAAATGAATATTCGTAAAAAAGCCTTTAGGTGCGATTTAATCTACAATTGTGATTGTGTACACGTTCGCATGACCAATTACGATTCCAAAAATCAAATCTGAGTATGCGTTCGCGCAACTTCGACCAACCTTCTCAATAATAAAATTATTATTAATATAGTCCTCTTTAATTAAATGTACTTCTTGTAAGCCGAGGTGTTCCATCCATAATTGAATCCCTATGACCCTCGTGTTAATTTCATAACTTAGATATTAAAAAATGAATGTTCGTAGTTTGCTTTAGGCACATTTAATATACCATCGTGGTTGTGTGCACGTTCGCGTGACATAATTACGATTCTAAAAACAAAACCGGAGTATGCGTTCGCGCAACTTCGGCCAAACCTTCTTAATAATAATAAAGCGTTTTTAATTGTGGACATGTTTGCGTGACATGATTTTTGACGCGCCAAACAAACAGGTACACGTGCGCGTGACCTGTTTCAAGATAATTTCTTAATTAAAAAGGGCAAATGCACATAGGTTCTAAAATCAGTAATTAAATAATTTTAATAAGCCAAGTATAATCATTAAGCGACCATGCTAGAACCACGGAACTCGGGAGTGCCTAACACCTTCTCCCGGGTTAACAGAATTTCTTACCCGGATTTCTGTGTTTCGCAAACATAAACAGAGTCAAATCTCCTCGATTCGGAATTCTAAACTGGTGACTTGAGACACCATAAACTATCCCAAGTGGCGACTTTGAATCTTAAATAATAATCCCGTCTCGATTGTCACTTAAAGTGGAAAAACTCCCTTATACTCCCTTACGGGGGTAGAAAAAAGGAGGTGTGACAAGTAGTTCCACACACAATAAAATTTAAGAACAATTAGGAACTCAAGATAGAAAGAATTCACTCTCTCTCAGAAATAACATTCATATGCTACAAAAGATGCACCATAGGCTTGCCCGTAGTGTACTACTCTACTAATCGAGCTCATTCAGTCTAGGATCAAGTAGGACTTTATTTGGCTGTAATGTAGGCTGCGGGACGGGTAGGATGCCTTTAGATATAAGAGTGACTACACCTCCCTAAGCACTTTAATACATATACTTTAACATTCAAACACCATACTTATGTCAAACCAAACTCCACCTTCACATCAATGTATATTACCTCATTCTTCTTTAAGCACACTAATTATATCAAATGCCACCACTTATCAAGGAATATTTTTTTTTCTCACAACAATCCAACTATTTTTTTTCTTTTTTTTTTCAATTCAAATGGCTCTTACTTGTTCAAAATAATGCACATTTCCCCTTATTTCATTAGTTCCACTCAAAAGCCAAACCAGTCACCCCATACTTTAACTTTTACATAGTTCATAAACAATTCAAGTGCTCATGAGAGGTTACAATAGTTCAAATAGATGGTTAAATCAAACAAATGGGTAAGGCTTGTAATGTGGTTGCCAAAGAAACGGGATTACAGTCTCAAAGGGGTTAACTACGATACATAACAATTAAGCGGGTAAAATATACATATCTGGTCAACAAAGAAACGCCTATATCACTTCCAAGATTGAACAAAACTACTATTTCGCTTTGCAAACACACGGGGCAAGTTCTAGGCATCAAATTCAATGCACAGAATAACACCCAAACCTCTCACACACATGTCACATAACTCACTCAGGATTGGATTCATCAAGACACTCTAGTCAAAGCAGTTAAGCAAAGTTAAGAACATACAATTTAAGGTACTTATACAAGAGTCAAAAACTGAGCCTAAGCGTCACAATCAAAATACTCACTATTCTCAAGGCATAACAAAGTCAAGAGATATTGCTTCAATTCAAAACACAACACAATGGCTCCTATTCCTAAAAAAACTAACTACACCCGGTTCAAACAAAACCCTTGGAAAAGAACCGCGGCATAAAGAAAAACCAAGGGGTAATTGCTACAGTACCTAACAACAGAAAATCTTTTTGTCTTTTTCTTTAGACTTAAATCCCTCAAGAAAATTGTCTAATAGATCCATCATCGGGAAAAGTCCAAACTTTTTTTTTCTAAAAAAAATTAAAAAAATATTCAATTAAACTAACACAACTAAAATAGCATAGAAAGTCACCCAGACAATCTCCTCACCCCACACTTAAAATTGTGCATTGTCCCCAATGCACACCATAACTAATGAAAGGATAAAAGAAACTCCCTGGTAGGCCAGAGGCCGAAGCACTAACAGCTCATGGGGGTACTCAGACTTTTCCCAAGCTTGGTCCTTCGCGGGTACCTCACACTTAGTTCCAACCATTTGGTTTTCTGTTGCATCTTTCCAATAGCTTTGCTTTCCATGCTCCTAGAAAATAAAAAAATTGACACTACAAAAATAATACAATTAAAAAAATCATAAAAAATAAAAGAAAGCAATAAAGCTGGGTTGCCTTCCAACAAGCGCTTGATTTAACGTCGCGGCACGACGTGAATCACTTTTTGCCTCCACCTCGAGCTTATGAATTGAACCCCCAATTTTGATTCAAGCTTATGATTATGGTCATGGGGTGGTGGAATGAATCTAACTGGCCCAAGGAAATAATGTAGTATTATGTACTCATTGGCTTTTGTATGAGGTATGTAATCCTGACTTTCTGGCAAGAAGAATTCCAGAATATATGCACCTTGTTCCTCATTCCTTGACTCTTCAATTGGTTCGGATGACTCTATTTCCATATCATCATCCAAACATAATGTGGAAAAATGCTTGGAGTGTGGACCAATGCGCTCAAACACATGAACTTCAGGACTTTCAACATCCTCAACATCAATGATACTAGAGTCAACAAAATTTATATCCTCTAAGTCCTTGGCTGGCTCTAGTCTCACTTCTTCAACATTGACATCCTCAAATTGTAGTTGGCTAGGTTGTTGATGTTCTACTCTGACCTCCCCAATTAACACCTCAAATTCATGCTCTTCTTGGCTACTATCTTCAATATTGGCTTGTTGAGCATTAAAAGCTCCAACCACTTGACTCAGGTGAGCCTCCAACTTGCGAATAGTTGCCTCTTGCCTTTCTATCTGCATTTGTTTTTCATTATTTTGTTTCAGAAGGCATTTTAACATATCCTTGATCTCCTTCAGGTCTGCATCCCCAGGTTCTTTGTTCCTGTTAGCTTCACAAGAAAAGGTAGAACCATCATAATAAGGGGTTGGGGAAAGATAAGAAATATAAGCACAACCATGAAATTGGCCATTTTTACCATCACACACATTCCACAAATAAGATTGAGTTGGTGCACATAACTCGCTCTCAGGAACGTTTTGAAAATTTTGCCACGGGTGGTTTCCTTCACAATATGTATGGAGATCAAAAGTAGAATTATCTACACCTAAATTCCCATAATTTCAAGATGTCATGTTTCTCAAATCAAAAATTATAAAAAAATAAAACAATAAAAATAAAAAAAAAGTTCAAACTCGAAACCTAGCAATATGTACAGCTACAACTACACCGTTAGTTCCCCGGCAACGGCGCCAAAATTTGGTCACGCCCAACTTTTCCTTATAAAAAGGACTAAGCGGTCGTTGTAAATATAATCCGGTTTACAAGTCCGGAGTGAAATCTCACAGAGAACTAAGGCTTAGCTACAACTGTTCACTATCACCAAGAAGACAAGCTTGAACAATTCCTAACTTATAGATATTACGACTCTTGTGTTTAACTAATTAACTAACAAATTAAAACAATAAATTAACACTAAAGATACTACAGGTTGGAGAAAAGATTAAGGAGGTCTAGAATTATGATTTCCTCAATTGTCAGAATCCTTCCTGCTATGTCTTCTATAATTTCGCCCAAGTATTCTCTACCGATCATGAGCGCTCTGCGTGTTGTAATTCTCTCCTGAGTAATTACGACAATTTACTAGACATACTCTCCCGAGTTACGCTAGCTGGCTTAAATTATAGCTCACTTAGATCGCACCCAAGGTTTCGTTATCCTTAATCCCACCTTTAAACCCTTGGTTATTGATTCCTCACATACGTCGGGAGTGATGTTGTTCAACGACTACCTAAATATGCACTCTCTCCCGAGTAACACATATTAAATAGGCACAGCTAATTGAGGGCCCTTCAATTAACCACAAGAATAATATAGTTGAACAAATAGAGAAAATACTACGGCTCAATTATAAAAACATAACAAGAATTTATCTTTCAAAAGGTTCCATCAAAACCCTAGATAACAAATTAGCTATTCATAATAGTATGTAAAACTACAATGCTAAAAGTCATAACCAACAATGAAAAATAGGAAGAGGAAGGAAAAACTTGTAGAAGAATTCCCCACCTTGCTCCTATTGTGTCTCTGCCTCCTTAGGTCGAATCTGTTTCTCAAATCTGTCCAACCCCGATCTCTCCTTCTCGGTCTGTCTTTTTTTTTTCATCAAAATTGATGTTTTCAGGTCTATTTATATGTTTGGGACAAGCGCTAAACGTGTAGGTTAACTTCTAGTCAAACCGGGAAACACTTAAAACCTTCAAACTCGGACTAGGCCTGGCGTCGCCTAGATAACGCCAGCCTAGGTCCTGGCTTTAAGCTGGCCTCGCCTGGATAAAGCCTGGTTAGGCCTGGCTTTAAGTTGGTCTCACCTAGATAAAGCCTGGTTAGGCCTGGCTTTAAGCTGGCCTCACCTAGATAAAGCCTGGTTAGGCCTGGCTTTAAGCTGGCCTCACCTGGATAAAGCCTGGTTAGTTGACTTTTTCCCGGCTTCTCCTTTTCACCGTTCTCGAGCGTCCTTTCGACATTTAAGCATCCCTTTAGCTCTACTTTCATTTTCGATGCACCTACACATAAAATAGCCTCCATTACGCTCAAACAAAGTGTATTTTAACATCAAAGCATGTAAAACGCAAGGCATATAGTGTGCAAAAACCATGAATTATAGCCACACATCACGAATTCCCACTACCACACCGCACAGTGCGCCGCATCTGTGCAATTTTCCAACAGTCTCAGAAAATAGCTCTCTGAACTTTCCCATAGTCGCGCCGTAGCGTACGGCGCGCCTGTGCAAATTTTACAGAGCCAGAGTCCTATTTTGTGCAGGAAAAGGTGTTTCGTCTGGGCCCGACCCTACTTGGTATAAATACATGTAAAAATGCTATTTTGAAGTATACTTTTGACATAATTTAGACCTATGGAGCCGCCGTGGAGTCCGGCGATTTGACCTAAGGAGGCAAGAACACACTGGGAGCAAGGCGGAGAATTATTTTACGAGTTTTACACTTCCTTCTTCCTATTTCCATTATTGGTTATGAATTCTAGTATTGTATTTTTGCATACTATTATGAATAGCTAATTTGTTATCTAGGGTTTTGATGGAACCTCTTGGAGGATGATTCTTGTTATGTTTTAATATAATTTAACCTTTGAATTTGTCTATTTGTTCAACTACGTGCTTATTTTAGTCGATTGAATGGCCATCGATTGACTGTGCCGATTTATTATGTGTTGCTTGAGAAAGGATACATATTTAGGTGGTTGTTGAACAACGTCACTCCTAACGTATGTGAGAAATTAATACACCGGGTTTAAAGGCAGGTTTAGAAATAACAAGGCCTTGACGTGGTCATAATGAGTGGTTAGATAAAGCCAACTAGCGTAGTTCGAGAGAATATGTCTAGTAAATTGTTGTAGTTGCTCGAGAGAGAATTACGGCACCTAAACTGCTCACGATCAGTAGAGAATACATAGGTGAAATTGTAGGGAACATAGCAGGAAGGATTCAAACATTTGGGGAAATCATAACTCTAGACCTCCTTAATTTAGTCTCCAACCCTTTGTCTTGTTAGTTGATAATTTTACCGTTTTAGTAGTATTTGCTAGTTAATTAGTTAGAAATATAAATCTCAATCTTTATAATTTAGAAAATTGTTCAAACTTGTTTTCTTAGTGATATTAAATAGATATAGCTAAGCCTTAGTTCTCTGTGGGATTCGACTCCGGACTTTTAGACCGGATTATATTTGCAGCAACCGCTTATCCTTTTTTAGGACTAGAGTTGGGCGTGATCATATCTCAAGAGCATTCAATGAATTATCAAGGAAATAGTACCCTTTAAACAATCCCATCTTTTGTATATTCTGCAATTGCAATATTATCATTGTACCTTACCAATCTAATTAACTGTGATCTGTATTGGATAAGCCCTTAGTAAAACCTTCCCATCAACTACCAAAAAAAATTTTACTGCAAATAAAAATTAAATGCAATTTTTAGTTTTATATATATATGGGATATAATTTTGTATTTTATGAATATTACATTAATTTTAAGAATACATATATAAAAATAAATCTCTTAACTTGTGTTTTGGTACTGGTTGCATGAAAAGTTGGAGAAAAATTTACGTTAAGAAATGCTTTGACCAATGATTTACCTCAAAGACAAAATGAAACATAGAATTCCTCTTCAATTATATACTCAAACAACTCGTATAATAGACAGATATAATTTTTTTCCTCAGATTCTCAATAACAAAGTTAAAAGTTCTTTTCTCAACTCTTCCCCTAAATAATACCCCAAACATGGAAAGCAAGTACCTAGACAATTTGTAACACTAAAATACAAAACTGAAAATAGTGTGCATCCCCAAATTAATTTCTTTCGCCGTTTCCATGCATATCCTATGTTTCAGCGCCTGCACATTTAATAATTTTCATAGAAATCATATCCTCAGAAAAATCAGTTAGAACGAAGGAATATCTTGAAATTGATTTGATCTTTGTAAAAGTATATGACAATTAGACGATGTTTACATAAATAAGAGATAGAGGAAATACACAGTGATAAAAAGGCGGAGAAGATCATGGGATGATAGGAAGGGATACGTCCGTCGATATATCTATTTTCATATTACTACATATTGTAAGATCAAAACTAAATAATTGCAGTGCATAGTTACCTGTTAGCCAAATCCATAAGCTATAATATCTGCAAGAAGACAAAATAAAGCAAAAGCAGAAAGTAACTAACAAATATTTAATTATCTTTTTGCAGAAAGTATATGATGAGGTACGTGGTACTGGAGAAATGGAATATAAATTACTTTACTTACTACCATTATTTTTAAAATAACTACAATCGTTGCATAAGCTTTCATTTTTATATGTTAACTATCACGTTCTTCCTCAACATTTTATTTTTTTAAAGCCCATAACCTCTAAATAAAGAGACGTGAGATTTTGAATGTGGACTTTTTAAAATAAGAGAAATGAAAAAATATAAGCAAATAGTTAAAAGATAAATACTACTTTTACACTATGTTTGTGACATATCACCAATCCTATTTCCAGTATATCCAGCACTATAAAATATGCAAGGACGTAGAAAACTTCCTTAATTTTCTTCTTCCGAGAAAGAAAAAAAGACTATCCATGAGTTACATGACAGAAATAGATTCAACATTAATAAATCAAACATGTATATTGTCTTACTTCTTTGATCATCATCTCAAATGCACCATAATTCACTCTAAAAAATATCTAAATAAACCATCACCTATGAAACTTAACAAATACACTAAACAAAATATAATTAACCAAAAAACTTTGGTGAATAGGCAAAGCAGCCTCACAATTTAAAAAAATATTTGAGAGAATTAGAGAAAAGATAAAAGAGGATGAAAAGATTGGAAGCGTATTTCCATTCTTCACATGTGTAGGAGGAAACTAAATAGGAAAGAATAATTTTACCTTTAAATGTGGTAGTTGAAAAGTTAAAAGATTTGGGTATAAAATTTTGAAACGGTGCGTTTCTCTTTCCTAATTATTACTATGAAATTGCAATTAAATTTTGTTTTCAAAACTGCCTGACTTTTCATTTCTTAACCGTACAGAGTCATGTGTAATTAAGATTTTCAATGAAGGGGTGTGACTTTGAGTTTTTAACTATTAAAATAGGAGAAAACCTAATAAAAAGGAGGAAAAAGATAAATATAATTCCTAGCACTTGAGACATGCCACATCAACTTTCTCATTCCCAGAATTAAATATCTATATATAGATATAGATTTTTTTTAACGAGTGTGTCGAAACCTTATACAACAAACAAAAGGTAACAGGTGTAACATGAATTGTTTTAAGCATTTATGTGAAAATCATTTCTTACCCAGCCTGCCCTCTCTGTGACAATACATATAAACTTTCCCGAGTTAAGTAGTTATAAATGGTGACAAAGGAAATTTTGTTTTTTACTATTACCGTAAATTTTCAGATTTAACTATGTTTTAGTGATTATTAGCTTGTTATAGTTGTCATTTACTAAATTACTTCCTATAGCTATGTTTTAACTTGTTATAGAGTGTATTCGATGTATTTAAGCTAATGTATATACAATAGGAAAAGTCGGCGGAAAAAAGAGAATTACAGCTAACTTATAGACTGTATTCATATGTATTCGCGAGCTGTATTCGTGAATACAGTAACGGAATTTGCGGGAAAAAAGGTCTTCAGCTGTTTAAAAACGGTAAGTGAATCAATTAACGCGATAGACTCCTAATATTACTCAACAAACTCAATTATAACACGCAAAATTTCCGAGTGACAGCTGATCTTGATTTTCTCTTGAGTTTAATGCCTATCCAAATCCAACAATGCAAATGGGCCACCGGACCCCTCCATGCTAAGAAGCCCTTTTTCATCTTCATCTACGTTTATGTGTATTTTTTGCTTATCTGTACAAGCCATTAATTAGACCCCAATTTTGTCAACACCTTTCCTTTCATTTTCATCTCCCCTTTTTCCCCCATTTATATTCACAAATATGCATTAATATTATGGATAAAACATCCACCGTGGTTGAGGAAAACAAAATAATGTTTTGAAATTGGATTTCTATAATTGACTTTGTTTTCTTTCCTGCCAAAAGGTGTTATTTCCTGTTCTTAGATTTTGACGTTACACAACACTCCAAGTGATATAGAAATACCCAGAAATTCATTACAAAGCAGTCAAATACCATAGTTTCTTTTCGAGTCAGTTGACGATTAAAACAAGTTGTATATCATTCTAGTATACCTCATCCAGTATCCACCATGTCAGCCTTCATTTATCTTTTTCCAGGTAGAGTTGGAAATGTAATCATAAACACAATAATCTTCTAAAACAAAATATAGGAGAGACAATGCAGAAAATTAGAGGCTGCTGACCAATTAAATTGTCAACGAGTGACATTCCATATTTCTATTCAATAACGTTAGGTGGGCAATGATATTACTACCTCCTACTAGCACAGTTATCGTTAATTATGTCTATCAAGACAGATGGAAAAAATGAACGTTTATTATATAACTATAGTAAGATAAACATTTATCTCCTGTGTGAGCTCACTCACATTGGTGATCCAAGAATGAAGATTGTGATAGGTTGACCAGCATATCTTTTTTTTTTTTTCATCCACATTACATTATCAGCTATATATATGCATTGTATATCCAATTTTTGGATGAAACATCCAGCGTGGTGGAGGATAAAACAAAAAACAAACGGTGTAACATTTTGAATTGGATTTTTGATATTGACTTTGTTTTTATTTATGCCAAAGGGGCTCTTACTGTTCTCCGATTTGACATTACACAAGTAACTCAAAATATACATGAATAGAAGGATCGAAATGGGGAAGATGCCCAGAAGTTCAGTACCAACTATAAGTTTCACAAAGCTTACACAGACGATGAGAAAGATAAACGTTAAAGGAAAAGAAAAAAAAAAAAAAAAAATTCACAAACCTCTATTGTTTAGTGTTACTAGCTAGTTGTAGCTACCATTTATATTATTTCCTATAGTTATGTTTTTAAATTTTTTAGAGTGCATTCGATGTATTTAAGCTACTGTATACAGTAGCATTTCTCGGCGTGAAACAGGGGATTACAGCTAGACAGATTACTGTATTCGACTGTATTCACGGCGTGAAACAGGGGATTACAGCTAGACAAATTATTGTATTCGACTGTATTCACGATATGTATAATGTAAATAGCGCAATTCATGGTCTATTCCGTTGTTTTTAAACGGAAAGTGAATCAATTAACATAATAGACTCCTAATATAACTCAAACTCAATTATAACATACAAAATTTGTATTTCCAGTTATAAAAAAGATTCTCAATCTAAAAACACCCCAAAAACATAGCAATCTTCAGAGAAATTATATAATACATCTGAATACATAAATTATATTAATTAAAAAAAACATACGAATACATTCATGGAATATAGCGAGATAGTGAATACAATAAAATACATGGAATACAGCGAGATACATTGAAATACAATGGAAAAAAAGACAATGAATACAATGAAATACATAGAATACAGCGAGATACATTGAAATACAATGAAAAAAAGGTAACACGATCTTCAAGTTGCTCAACCCCAAACTCCGTCGTCTTTGTTCAAGAATAACCCTAATGTCGTCTCGTCGATAGCAGATTTCGAACCTCCACTGTCAGCCCCAATTTACCCAATGTCAGATTTCGACATTGATACGAAACATAAGACATTGATTTCTAAACACTCTTCAACCACTAAATATAGCTATACGAAATTTTCATTGTCAGCCCCAATTTATTCTTTATCTTCTGATCCAAATGTTTAAAGGCCATTGCTGGACGTATTGGCACATATTGTGTTTCTGAAGTTGCAGTATCTTACGCTTCAAGCCTTTGAATTTGGTGCGATGTGTGCCGATGGAAACGTTTCTTTTTTCGATGAGTTTCAGAGGCATCGCCACCGCCGCCGCTGCTAGAGGTAAAACCGCCTCCGGTGCCGCCGTATTCCATTGAGGATCTTTACTGGGAGAAATCAATAAAACCTTGGATAAATCAACTATGGTTGTATTCATAGAGAAAGACTGGCGTTGAGAGAGATAGAGAGGGTGGAGAAAAATCTGAAAGAATGAGATAGAAAAATAAATCCGTATTTTATGGCTTAAGGGTAGGAGGTGACCATAAATAGATATTTGGCTATGAAAATCAAAAGGTGGCTATGGAATATAATTTTTTAAAAGAATATTTATTTAAAATAAATAAGGTATCAATCTTTGCTACGGGAGTAAATTCAAAAAAAAAAACAATGTCCCCTCGCTTTTTACTTCTTGTCAAAAAAACATAACTTAAAACAACTTAAAGCTATGAGACCATATTTTGACCTTTGTATTGAAAAGCAAAGCGAAGATAAAGTGTCAGGAAAAGTAAGAGTGATTTCTCTGTGTAGTAACTTTCTACACTACTTAAGAAATATGGCAAAATATTTAATTTAAAGAAATTACACAACATTGCGAGAACAATTTAAATAAGACAATATAATAATCGGTTCAAAACTTGGGGGAGTATAAAATTAAACTTATAACTGTGGAACTGTTATACTACGATAAGAGGAGAAGAAGAACAGTATTACAAAGAAAAATAGGGAGAGAGAATTCTTATTGATTTTGGGATGAATTATAATGGAAGAGGATCCCTCTATTTACAAGGAAAGAGTGACTTAGCCACCAAGTAAAATTTCTAAAATCTCTCCAAAATATAAACATTTACCTTAAATAGAATTCTATTTATAACACTCCCCCTTGAATGTCTATTCAACAAATAATGTGCCTCGTTAAAACCTTAGCTAAATAAAACCCAGTGGAAAAAAATTCTAGAGAAGGAAAAAGAGTACACATATCTAACAATACGCCTTTTGGTTGCCTCCTTAAAAACCCGGCAAGGAAAACCCAGTGGTACAAAACTTTGTAAGGGAAAAAAGAGTACAACGCGTATTAACTCCCCCTGATGAGACTATCAATTCACATCTTTAAGCATTTGCATTCCAATCTTGTGCACCATCTTCAAAAGATCTTTGGTAGACATTTGATAAACAAACCAGCCATATTAACTTCAACGAATTTGTTTCACCTTGAAATCATCATCCCTGATAGATGTATTGTCTTCATATGATCTTGTTGGAATCATCATTTCAATATCTTCACATAGGGATGAAAACTCTTGCTATCATATTATCATGCTTATAGTTATAACAAGATACATATGTGCACAAATTGCATTTAGGATATGGTACTTCAGGACCAAGAACTGTATATGCTTTAGCGATTTAAATCCTTCAAGGATTGTCATATAAGTCATATAACAGACTTTAATTAGATGCATATCAAGTTTTCATGTCATGCTAGACAAATAAGATATCGAAAACTGATTACACATACCATTGACTTTATACGTTCAAGTATTTGGACTACATGTTCAAAACTACATGTCTTTCATATGAAGCTAATTCTATTCGAAATTGTTTCTCCAGACTTAAGATCCTCATATATATTTAGCGCTATTACAGATATCATCGACAAACATTTTATATCGGTTCCAACCTCCTTATTTTTTATAAAGACATAACATAGAGATCTCTTCATTCATATATTCAAGTACCTGAATCTCTCATGAGATTTTATGAAGTGTTATGTCATGTGATCTTCTAGATCACTTGCCTCCTTATTATGATCATTTTGATCATTTGCTCATCTTCTTTATCAAGAAGTTTATTTGAAACCGATTTGTCAATATACTTTAAGCGTACATAGACTTTGTCCTTCTAGGACTTAATAGGAGCATTTGCAATGAGAATATAGTTACTTTCTTCGGGTCAGCAAATGTGTCTGGCATGCTTTGCAATATATTGCAAATGAATTATCTTTTTTATGAACCTCAAGTTCATATTATCTTATTCGAGGATCTAGATGTACAAATGATAATTCATTCCGCGTAACTTTTTCTCAATTGTTTATCATGTACCCCCCTCATGTTAGAAAAACTAACTTTCTTCCTCAATTTTGGAAACTCACCTTTGTGAGTTATAGTGTTAATCAAAATATACACCGCACATCAATAATAATAAGATGAAATTATTTGGTTCCTGACCCTGAACCACTTGTGAAGGGAGAAAATAATATACTTTCGTATATAATGTATATCAAACTGATATATATAACTTTGTTCTCATAAGCAATAGTTAGCTATTAAGTGGAGGCACTCAATAAATTATTTTGCTTAAACAACTGTGATGTAGACCAACTTATCAAGATGAACTTCTTGAATAGAAAATCTGAAAATTATGCTCTAAATTAAATTATTGAGCAAGTTACCCCGCAAACACCAGGTTGCAGGTTAGTAATAACCGCACATGTAACTATCTCATAGATGCATCTTATGTGGTATACATGGCAGGTAAATGAGCCCATATTCACTTTTGATATTTTCAGGATTCATGGGATTCGATCCCAATTTTAGTTGGTCTATTAATTAATGAGAACAAGTGAAGTAAGAATTTGTAGAGAACTTTGTAGTTCTTTAATATTTACCCATGTGGATTCTCTTTTATTTTTGCACATCATAGTTAAATTAACATGGCTAAACCAATTATGCCAACTGAATAAATTATCAATATTGATAAAGTTCAGGTTTACACCATGAGGTGTGCAATCATCAATAAACTCCAAGTTTATTATGATATTGGTTTTTATATCAATAAACTTCTACTTTATTGTGGCATTCTTTTGTTTGTGTAATACAAACAGAAGAATAAAGCGGGTAGCTTTTCACATACATATTACCCCGCTACAAGTTCTAGTAATTGAAGATATTAAATTTTTCCTTTATTTTTAGTCTCAGTATGACCAACCGCTTTCGCAAATACTTTAGATTAAGTTTCTTTGAGACTTACTACAACACAATGCCTTATTGATAATCAATTTTATTCCTCCAAATTAGTAATAATTGGCTCTTCTAGAGCTCTCAATTAATTTGGTACTACCACATATTCATCTACATCCATAAGGTGAATATCTCTTTCGAAGAGAAAGTTATACCATTATGATTATGGTAAAAATTATATGCAAGATATGTTTCTTGCATTAATGTTATTCTTTAATAATCACATTACCAAATATTTTTACGTGCAATAGTTACGTGACCAATAACCATTCATGCCATAATAATGACATTATTTTCTTATATCATCTCAAACCTCCTTCTAGAGGTAAGTGTGGTATATTCACTACCACTAGCACGTTCATATTCTTCCAAGAATGAATATGTATTCACAAATCAGATGTTGTCACATTCACATCATGAATGGACCATAATCATCTATATATGCTTTATAAAATCTCATGTCAAATCGATGACAAATATTACTTCCACAGAGTGAAGGATTATTTTGAGAATCCTTATTATTCTCACTATCACAATTATGACGGTTATATTTTGTCTATTGTCACGTCCACATCCATTGATACCTTCACGGTAATAATTTTGTCTTATTTCAGATTTATCACATATTGTTATCATATTCTCTAAGGGAATGAGAATGAAGCAAATTTAATGGGACGGATTTTCCCTTCTTGTGCTCACGATCATACATGACATTGATCATGGCAAAACATAGAAAATTACCACTTCACGTGGTTATAATTTCTTACAAACTCTATTAGAGGTATAATCAAAATTTATTATTTTTGCTTGTATTTAATATCAAATTATAGAATAAAAGAGAAAAATACGATAAAATACATACCTTAAATCCAGAATTAAATCATGAAGGAAGTTCATGGAACAATTGACAATCATTATTCTCAATCCCAAAGCTTCTACCCAATTGGTTAGAGTCTCGTGCTGATAACGTGTTAGAACAATAAGAGAAGAAGAACAGTATTGCAAAGAAAGTAGGGAGAGAGAGTTCTTATTGATTTTTGGAAGAATTACAATGGAATGGGATCCCTCTATTTATAGGGAAAGAGTGACTTAGTCACCAAGTAAAATCTCTCTAAAATATAAACATTCACCTTAAATAGAATTCAACTTATAATAGAAACGTTAATATTCAGACGTCACGGAAACGCTTCAATTTTACATATCGCAATCTTTTTTTCTTTTTGCGCAAAAATCTCGCAAGTATAAAGTCTGCAAGGAACATCGACATCATGTAACATTACCCATGTTTTTTGAATTTTAATAACACACCTAAGCTGAGGTTTAAAAGTCTTGGTTTAGGTCAATCACAATGCCGACATCCAACCACATGCATCGATCACATCATTGTGTTTATTATGGATACACCACCAAGCCAGGAAGGTTGGAAGAATTACCAGAAAACTTACAACAATTTATGTACACCAACGTGCACAATCTTAGTACAGTTTCAAGAGGCTGAAACTTCAATCTCAATTCTCACAGTACGTGAGCACCTCAATATTGGGTCAAGATCAAGATCAATCTTGCACGCAGCAACTTAGTACTTCTACGGCTACATTAAGAGGCACAACGAAAATGCTCATCAATCAACTAGATCTCAGTTTCATAATTGTAAAAACCTTTTATATCTATTTGGTTCCATTTGAACTTGTTTCCTTCCTACAATTATGAATAACTTGTCCTTTAGAATTCTTTTTTCTGGACACTTCATTCAGCAAAATTTTTTATGCCAAAGCAGACAGAATTTGAGCTACTTTTGGCAAAAGCTTATAAAGCCACTCCTGATACATTTACATTTACTTGAAATGCAAATCAGTTTGTGGTAACTTCACATACAAACTTTCTGGATGAAGATTTCAAGCTTATAACCTGTATATCTTTATTCCCACTTTGGGGTCAAGTTACATGTAACACAATACAGAAGCCATTGGAGTAATGGTTCAAAATAGCTGGCATATAAATCTTTAAGAAATTTTGGTGTCTCTAACAGCAGGCATACTTAAACACTACAGATTCAGTTTTCCGGCCAAATACCAGGAATGCATGGCAAGGCAACCGAAGGAGAAAATGTTAGCAAGGGAAGATAGTCCATGAATCATCCCAAATTTCTTGTTCATTGCTGCAAGCTTCGGATTAGCCTTTGCAACTTCCTGGTTCTTGGTCCATCCGACTTCCTCCCCGATGTTGGCCTCTCTCTCTATCTTATGCCTTTCTTTCATCATCTACCATACATCAAATGCATTATTAACATCAGAATGCCAATGAAAAAACACATCAAAAGACCTTTTTGGGACTGTTTTCAAAGTTCTAATTTTAACAAACGTGAGATGTTCTGCATCAGAAACAGTATCTCTCAATGCAGAGCAGTGCTAAGATTCGAGACGTATCTCAGTATCAAGGCTAAACATATTTGTCAGCAGCAGCCTACCAACTTTTTGCAATAAAGCAGCTAATAAATGAAGCCACAGTATTATTCAATTACGTCCACCCATTATAAGTCGATCACAGCATTAAATAGTCAAATCATCAATGCAGAGCAAATAACTTACTGCTTATTATCATCAGCTCATTTAGACAAAGTCCAACTACCAAAATCAAGGCCCTAAGAAACTCAATTATTTGGGCTTGATGCTCCTACAAGGTAGAAATTTGTTTCTACCAATCATTACTTGCTTTGTAAGTATTTTTAGCTTAATGTACTTGTTGAAACAGGAAGAGTAGGATAAATGCTTGGGCTAGCATTGCATGTTCCATGCCTTGTAGATCACAAATGTATCACATAATGTGGATTTTTCCTTCACCAAAGGCCTACAACTTTTGGCCCACGGAAAATGAGACATTGGAAATCACCCTCTTATCCAACTCGAAGAAACATGACACAAAACGAGAATACTGATAACACTAGTTTCCATTCTTGTCCCTCTGTTATAATTTATGTGTCTTAGTTTGACGGACCACGAAACTTAACAATGTAAAAAAGACTTTTGAATTTGTGGTCTTAAACTAAATGTGTATAACGTACCACAAAGGGTAATATAAGGAGTGTCATTGGGTAAAATCGAATGTTGGAATTAAGAACTTCCAAAATATTGTGACATTCTTTTTTAACAGATAAAAAAGGAAACATCTAACTGAATCAAAGGGAGTATTGTACACCGGTGAGGCTTTGACGCAAAAGTGAGAGGTGAAGCGCACACTAATTTATTACAGAGGAAAAGAAATTCTTGTTCACTTTTCCCTTACTCAATTTATTTACTTCTTTATATATCTAGTTATTATCTCTGATAAGTAGATGTTGATGGTACTATCACAAGACTGATGGTCCTGGCAAGGATAGCTCTGCAATGGGTAGTTTCTTCTTCTTTGGGTTGGTCAAACAAATAAGTGATACTTTTGCAATTAGTGCCANGAAATATAGAAGTAATACTACTTGTAATGGACGTGTTGATACAAAAGAATTATATAGCTAATGGCAACTAATTTGGGATTGAGATATAGTTGATTGATACGGGAAAAAGGAAGAAAAAGGTAAATACAGAAAGAAGCTAAGGGGGATACTTGAACATGATGATACCACCAATGAAAGTGACCCAAAGAGCAGCGCCAAAGGCAGTGGAAAAGCAGAGAAGATGAGCCAATTTCAGCAAAGTTACGAGCTTTGGAGGATGTTGACCCTCTGATTTTGACCCGAAAGTTTCTGGAGAAAAGAGTACTCCAATTGCCAAGAACGCTACAGCAGCTAAGAACCGTGTCATCCAACCCATGGTTTCTGTACTTCGATCGAAATTGTTGTTGCCGGACGATCAGATTATCAGGAGAAGTGAGTTTTTTGGGTTCTGATTAAAGGGAGTTCTTAGCTTTGGCCTTACCTACTTAACTTCCAGAAGCTTCGTAACTAGTCTTGCGATAGATCGTTGAGTACATTTATTTGACTGGTCGTCTGCTGCAAAAGTTAGTAAAATATCACTATTACTCCCTGTATTGAGGAATAAATGTAGATAGTCCCTTATGTATGGGTATAGGTCCCTTAATTATATTACTTAATATAAAATATCCCTTATTTTTGTAAAAATGGACAAGTTTGGTCTACCCATTAACTGGGTTCCCAAAGCTAACGGAAAAAGACAAAAACTAACGGCAACTATTCCCAGTTCACTCCATAAGACCATAACTATCATTTTTCCACCACTGTTTCAATTGTCCCTTCTTCCATTGACGCTGCTGAAGAATCGTCATTTCACAACCATTTTTCAACACAGAAAAAGCCATCTGAGAACAAATTCCACCACTCATACAGAAATTAAAAGCTTCTCTGTCTCAATTCCAGCAGAGAACAGCACGGCTGGAATAGAGGTTTCAGTTTCACTCTCTATTCAAAGTAGCTCGTTGATCTTCCGATTCAATTTTTTCGAATTACCTTTTGGACTGATGTGATAGTATTTGTAACGACCGACCGGTCGTTTTGAGCCCTAGCGCGCTGTTCAGCAGTTCGAGGCCATGAGCAGCTTCAATTCAGGTATTATGACTTGTACGCGTGGTCGGAATCAAATTTCGGGAAGTTCGGAGTTGACTTGGAGAGGAAATTCTCATATTAGAAGCATTAAGTTGAAAGAATTATCTAAGATCGGATTTTTGAGTAAACGACCTCGGAATCAGGATTCGAAGGTTCCAGCAGGTTCATATGATGATTTCGGACTTGGGCGTATGACCGGGTCGGGTTTTGGATGACTCAGGAGTGTTTTGGCGCCTATTGTGGAAGTTAGCACTTTGGAAGAAATTTTATAAGTTTGGGTTGAAGTGCATTTCAATGTTGTCGACGTTCGTTTGAGATTCCGAGTCAGGGAATAGCTCCGTACGGTGATTCTAGAGTTAGGAGCGCGATCGGAAGTGAATTCGGAGGTCCGTGGGTCATTTTGGAGTCATTTGGCTAAAGATAGAAATTTGAAGGTTTTGAGAAGTTTGACCGGAAGTGGACTTTTTGATATCGAGGTCGGAATCCGATTCCGGAAGTTGGAGTAGGCTCGTAATGCCGAATATGACTTGGGTGAAAAATTTGGAGTCAATCGGACGTGATTTGATTGGTTTAAACATCAAAAGTAGAAGTTTGAAATTCTAAAGTTCATAAAGCTTGAATTGGAGGTCGATTCGTGGATTTAGCATTGTTTGATATGATTTGAGGCCTCGAGCAAGTCCGTAACGTGTTTTGGGACTGGTTGGTATGATTGGTTGGGGTCCCGGGAGCCTCGGGTGGATTCCGGGTGGTTAACGGATCAAAAATGGAATTTTTGGAAGGCTGAAGTTGCTGGTTGCTGGTGTAACCGCACCTGCGAGAATAGGGCCGCAGGTGCGGAGCCGCAGAAGCGGCCCAATAGTCGCAGATGCGGATTTGGCAAAAGAGAGCTGGGACCGCAGATACGGTCGTTTGGCCGCAGAAGCGGGACCGCATCTGCGGGAATGGAGGCGCAGAAGCGGAAAAGGGGAGCCTGGGGAAAACCGCAGAAGCGGTGGATTGGCTCGCACCTGTGGAACCGTAGAAGCGTTAAAGGGACCGCATGTGCGGAAAGTGCTGGAGGCAGAGATGTGTTTTAAAAATCGGGATTTGGCTATTTTCTCTCATATTTTCATGGCTTAGGCGATTTTTGGGAGAGCTTCAAGTGGGATTTTTCATCATCAACGATAAGGTAAGCTAATCCCATCCATCTTGAGTTAAATACATCGATTATGTATGAATGTTAGCATGTAAATTGGTAGAAATTTGGGGTTTTGGTAGAAAGACCTAGAAATTTATATTCTTGGAATTTGACCACGATTTTGGGTATGGAATCTAGAGAAAATTATATATTTGATTTCGTGAGGCTATGGGTGAACTTATTCTTCAAAAATTTTGGGAATCCGGGCACGTGGGCCTGAGGGCGTTTTCGTTAACTTTCCGATCGGGGTTAGGAATTGTTATAAATTGGATTAATATGAGTAGTTTATCATATATTAATGAATGTGCATAACCATTGGCTAGTTTTGGGAGTATTTAGCATCGATTCAAGTCTTTGGAAGGGCGTGGAATGCCGGTTATGGACCTTCGGAGCGAGGTGAGTCTCCTTTCTAACTTTGTAAGAGGGAATTGTCCCCATAGGTGAATTAATTGGTTATGTGCTCCTATTTGTGGGGGGCTACGTACGCACGAGGTGACGAGAGTCCTTGCGTAGCTACTATTATGTTATTGTCCGGGTAGTCCAGGACCCAAAAGCATGTTGTACTTGAAATACTTGTAATGTTATTGACAGTATGAATTGCTGAAATCCTATCGGATTGGTAAATGAATTTCTAAGAGGATTAAACTTTATTTCTTAAATCATTAAAAGAGAATTTGGTTTTATTTGGATAAATGTTCCCCGATAAACTCTTAATTTGCTGCTTGAGCATGTGTTTCTGTGTGTTCCTGCGTCGCATGTATGATACGCGAGCAGGGTGATTGTTTATTTAAATTTGACCGCGTCGCATGGATGATTCGCGAGTGGGGTAATAGATGCATCTATGATTCGAGCCGCTCGCCCCTCGGCAGTGCATATTTTACATTTATGTTGGATCGGGCCGTACGACCTCGGCATGAGTTGCTCATGCTTGTATTGCTTGCCTTGAGATTTATTGACAATGCTATCTGCTCTCCCAACTTGAAATAATTGTTAATTAATGGATTATGAATCCGGAAACTTTTAAATAAAGAGGAACTTTTACTTGTTTAGTAATTCTTTTGAATCTACTGTTGTCCTTAATAAATTCGTGAGCCACCGCCTTAATAACATTATCATTTGACCATTAGTAAGTGTCGAAGTTGCCATCTCGTCTCTACTTCTTCGAGTTTAGGCGGGATACTTACTGAGTATACGTTGTTTTCGTACTCATGCTACTCTTGTTGTGCATTTTTGTTGCATAGGTGCAGGTACTTCTAGTGGCCTACTGGGCGTTGCAGTATGGGTGAGGCAGAGACTAGGTGAGCTGTATTTCCCCGAGGCGACCCGCAGCTAGTATAGTCTCTCTCAGAGTTGTATCTGTTTTCTGTCCATTTGTGTTTCGGACAGTTGTTGTATTTTATTCAAATTCTTAAAAAATGCTCATGTACTTGTGACACCGGGTTCTGGGGTGGTTAAGAAGTATTTTGTACTAACTGTTTGTCATTTACATTTGAATTGAGACGATTATCTTTTCAATTGATAAATTTGGAGGAAAATCCTAGATTTCAAAAGTATTAAAACGAGAATTTAATTAAGTATTTTTGGTTGGCTTGCCTGACAGTGGTGTCCGACGCCATCACGACCCTTAGTGGATTTTGGGTCGTAACAGTATTAGACTGGAAGGTTATTGTTAATCAAATCTAAAAGAATATTTTCAGCTCATCTGAAGGTCCATTCTTCTCTTTTACTCTAATTTTTTAATGTTCTTCTTTGTCGTCCAAAACATGGTACTAGCTCATCTCATATTGACTTAGATCCTTAGTTTCCATTTCTTTTTTCTAGTGAATCCTTGTAGTCATCATTTGTGGGGAAAGGAAGTCAGCGGAGTGGGAGAGTGGATGAGCAAATGGGACGATGGGACTAATTCGAGGGAAGAAGGAGAATAGAATATAACTGGGTTACAAAAGTTACAGTCCTTTAACCTAAGTTGAGGCTTTCCCGTTAGTTTTAGGAACCCAGTTAATGGTTAGACCAAACCTTTCCACTTTTACAAAGTTAAAGGATATTTTATGTTTAGTAATATAAATAAGGGACTAAAATACTCCTATACCCATACATAAGGGACTATCTAGGTTTATTCCTCTTTTACCTCCCCTATATCTCATACTATGAGTTCGCTTGAAGATAGAACTTTAAAAAATTTGATAAATTTCAAAAATCTGTTTCTTAAAATTTTTACTCAGATCAGTCACAAAAATTCAAAAACAACTCAACATTATATTCATGCCCAAACAGGATTCCAATTTTCAAATACTATTTTCACTTGAAAAAACAATTCACCTTTTTTCGAAATTTTACAATTCTTATGTCCAAACGCCCACTATGTGTCGTGTTTCTCTTTTACACGCCCCTTAAGAAATATTAATTAGGAAAGGGACTAGACTATTCTACCCTTATTTATATCTTAAGATATAATATCTCTTAATTGAATATTTATTCTATTTATGTTTTATCTCCAACTTTAAGAACAATTATTACTAAGGGTAAAAAAGGAAAGAAATAATCAATTTTGCCTTGAACTTCTAAAATGATAAATAATTTGAGACAACCACTTTTAGTAACCACGAGTTAATATGAGACGAAGGAAGCAGTAAATATAAGATTATTATTTTCCTTGTGAAATAAGTTTTTACCTTGAACAATTACGTGAGTTTACAGCTTGTTTGGATAGTTGTTATGT
The DNA here is from genome assembly GCF_001879085.1 of Nicotiana attenuata. Lineage (NCBI taxonomy): Eukaryota > Viridiplantae > Streptophyta > Magnoliopsida > Solanales > Solanaceae > Nicotiana > Nicotiana attenuata. Next base: position 214,382 of record NW_017671008.1, read on the forward strand.
ATTTGTTTACCTGTAAAACGGTACAATTGAATTTATAGCGTTGTTTATAGACAAGCGAATTGATTTGATCTCGAATGATAAATAAATTAAATAAAATTCAAGTCTTAGCATTGAAATCGAGATAAAATGACAGGGAGCTTGGTTCTGGTAGCAAGGCTTCCGAAGACAGCAATATGAATACAGTTAGGCAGAAAATAAAGTATTATTTAGCTTGAAATAATGTGTAGCATAAGTTTTTCAGAAATTTCGTGTCTTACAATAGTTGTTGAAGTCACTATTTATAGTTGTACCTAGGGAACAAGGTCCTAGGATCAAGCCCCTTTAAAATGACAATAATGGGGGCCATTGATGAACATATAATGGCAGGCTATGAATGCCAAAATTCTCTATAACGGACTGTGTAATTAATATTGAGGAATATTCTTCATTGAATGTCATCTGGTGGCAAATATTCGTTTGCCCTCGTTAACAATTTTTTCTTCGGGGTCTGCCCGATGCCAAACGAAGTTATTGTCCTTGGTCTTGGTTTCCACTTGCTTCGTCTTCCGTCTGTTCCCGGTTCTACGTGTCACTCTATCATTTGAGAATTTAATGTGAATCGATTTTACCCTATACAGATTGTCCCCCTGCTTTCCGGTGGCAGATCTTTGTGTCACCGGGAAGTTGGTAAAGATTCCTTTCTTGGCGGAAAATTTTTCTGAACCCTTCTGAAAGTTTCTAACGCTTGATTAGACGCACGTCTCTCCGCATTTAATACCCCGGACATGTGTTACTCCACGATTTAGCAATATTTTTGCAGGTTCTCGAGGTAAACATAGCCATGATTTCAGCCACCTATTCCTTTACTTATACGTCTCATTCTCCTTCTTTTACACTTAATAGTTTAACAAACTCTCTCGACTTCTTTGCATTCATTTCTTTCCTGCTTTCATCCTCCTTTAATCTTCTTCTTCAAAGAACTTTTATCTCTTTTTGTTGATCATGGCTTCTTTCATTAACTCTCTCAAGAACTCCAACTTTCTCCATGGTGGGGTCCGAAGGAGAACAAAGACAATGAAATCAATGTTGATGTTGACCCCCCTACGGTGAGCACCATAATCCCCAAACGTCTCAACGCAGCCAAGGACTTTGAAGAAAAGTTCCCTTCTTCAAGCTCCCGCACTTAGGCTGTTAGTATATATCCTTCTTCTATCAGTCCTTCCAGCATTCTTGTTATGAAAGAGGATCGTGATTGCGATGACCTGAACATCATCACTCCTAAACTGGTGGAGCGAGTAACCTTCACTAAGAAGGGCTTCACGTATATTTATACGTATCCATTCACTTTGGGTGCATTTTCTTTGAGCGGGGGACTCGACCCCGTGATTTTGGAGTTGTGCCACAAATACTAGGTTTGTTTGGCACATGTGGGCCCTTTGGTGTGGCGAACGGTGGCCTGTCTACATGGGCTGTGCCAGGAGACGAAGGAGGAGCTCATCTTAGCTCGCATGATGAATCTCTGCTCCCCCAAGAATTTCCGTGAGGGAGTAATAAATTTTAGCAAACGTGGCCACCACACTTTGCTCACCAGCATGGATAACGACAATGACTGTGGATGGATGGAGCGGTTTATCGTTGTTTCCACCACGGATATCATCCCGGCTACAACTCCATATTTCCCCGAGTCCTAGACTCGTACACGTAAGTTCAAAGTCTCCTGAAAAAATGTTGTTTCATGTCGTTGCTGATCTTTCTTATCTTATTATTTCAGCAACTCGGTGGACACCACCAAGGTTGAAGGCCTGGACCGGTGGGTTTAGAAGATTCTGGACATCACCACGCCTGAGACCCGCCGGTGAAAGGAGCTAGCCCCAAAATACGGATGGAAGTCCAAGAATCATGGTAAGTTGACTGATTCTACCCTCATTTCAATTTTGTGTGCATAAGAAAATTAGATAACCTCTATTTTTGTTGAATTCAAGCCTCCCGCAAGGCTCTGTTATCACCCCCGAGGAGGATGTTTTGGCTAATCCCGTGGAGGCTACGAGGTTGCTGAAGGAGGCTCTTACTCGAACAGGCGCCATCAAATCTGCTCCCGGTTCAAGCGTTCCCTATTGGAGTCTCCGGCCGGAGAACAAGCAACCAAAAAAGGCAGCGTTCTTCCTCGACAGAGGGCTAGAACAAAAAGGTGAAGAAATTCGCGCTTGAGCCAGTCGCAGTTACTGTGGTGATTGATGATGATGGAGAAGCCAGTGATGAAGGGGCTTCCCTACAAAGGAGACAACGTCCTTCATCAGCTCAACAAAATGCTCAATCTGAAGAGCTTACAAACACTACCGAGGACGATGCCCAAGCGCTCTAGGGAGAGTTTGACTTGGTGGAGAATGCCAACTCTCCCTTTCCGATCCCAGTTGCTGCTCTCGGTACTGTGAGGCCAAGTGTTGGGCCTCTTCCGCTATCGGTTGGTGAGCAACCAACAACCAGCACTGCCTTTGCCGCAGCTGCTTCTCAACCCACAACACCATCAACTTCATCTCCTTCCACGCTGGCCATACCTTCATCACCAGCAACTGCTACATCACCCCGCAAACACCCAAGAGGAGGATGTCCCTCCTTCCCAGTCCCCATACCATGGAAATTTGGGGCACAACTATTCTCCCCCTTCTGTACATCCCTAAAAGAGGAGGAGTGTCTCCTTCTCAATATCTACTGAGTGTCATTTGATGTCCCGGCCGGTGGAACTTGCTAATTATCTGAAGTCGCTGGCTTCAGAAAAAGATAAAAAGAAGATACACTCTCTCTCGGGAGAGTGTTTGTTAAACAATGTCGTGTATAATGCAGCAACAGTAACATACTTATTCTCTTTACTGCTTTTTTCTTCTCGACTTTGCTATGATAGAGTTTCTAATTTGGGTTTTTGCTTCACAGGCCAAGTTTCTTGCTTCCGAAGGTCTTCAGAAGTTGATCCTTGATAAAGAAAAGCTTAAGTCAGAGCGAGATCAACTGTTGGCCGAGAGAGACCAAATTACTGCTTGCCTCCCGGTGCTGCAAAGCAAAAGTTGTTGAAGTCGGTGAGTTAGAGGCTCGGTTGTAGCAGAGCGAGCAGGAAGTGATGGTACTCAGCCAAGAAGCATCCTAGTTGAACGTACAGTTTCAATATGCCAAGGCTAAATGGTCTGAGGTCTAGAATGTTGTGCTCGCTGCTGTCGAGCGTGAATCTGCCTCCATTGAGAGATTGAATAACTTGGAGGCAGCCTATAACTCCAAAGCTGAAGAGGCTGCTATTGTTGAGGAGAAGCGTGCCCAGATAGGGGATAAGTATAAGAGGATCATGGAACACAATAAGGTTCATATAACCACTATCCGTGACCTTGATCTTAGCCTTAGGGCTACAAGATCCGAGCGGGATGACCTTTCAACCTAGGTTGATTGGCTTAAATCAAAACTTCAGCACCGAGCGAATTCCCTCATCATCGAAAAAACACATTCTATGTATAGCATGAGGAGAAAAACCTTGAAAGGGGCCAAAGCGGGCTTCATTGATATTGATGATGAAATCTCTAAGGCCCGAAAGCTAGAGTCAACCGCTCGAAGGCGCCTCCTAGCTCAGCTTGATGCAAATGACTCTTTGGGTTTTGGTTTTGAGTTCTCGAGAACCGAGGAGGAAGTTGAAGATAATAATGATGAAGGCCGAGATCCCGAGCCGGCGGAAGATCCACCTACTTCTCCTGGGGGCGTTGATGTTTCTCTTTCCCCAAGTTCTGGGGGTGCTGCTTCTCTTCCCCCGAGTTCTGAGGGTGATATAGTTTAGTTTTTTGTTTTCTCTTTTCCTTTGTTGTTTCCTTTTTGTATTTTTGTACTTGTGCTACTTGTCACGTTTGATATATAAAAGTGCTTTTCGTTTAAGAATTGCACAAATTTTACATTTTTGCGTCGAATTATTCAAGGCTTAGGGTGCATTTCTCCTCTATAGCATTTGGGTTCCGAGCATAAACTCTTCCGAAACCAACCCTTTACTGTTAGGGTTTCATAAGAGAGGGCCCTCTTATGTTTACGATGCTCTTGAAGAGGACTTCTCTTGTTCATCCCGCACTAGCATTTGAAGTACTTGATTAACTTTCAAATGATAAAATCAACTCAGCGTTTGGGCAAGAAACAAGACAAAAATAAAGGACTTTATTTTATTCCTTTTATCTTCAAAAGTACATGAGCATCCGTTTTGCTGAAAAAGAAATTGCCATTACTTGTGGCTAATTTGTACAACTTGTTTCTACGGGCTGGCTATGCAGTCCCCGGTCCTGATGAGACATTTTTGTTCCTGGATTTCATAGTCCGGATTTCTTGTGACAATCAGATTGTTGTATTCACATATCGTTCCCCAGTGTTTGAATGCGAAGAATGCAAATTGGAACACTGGAAGTCTTGCTCCTTTAAGGATTCCACTATTGAATGGTTGGATAATATTTGGTCTGCTAGCAAGCTTCGCTTCCCGCTAGGAACTTTGATACCAAGCCAAAGATTATCTAACCACTCCGAGTGGCTTGTAGGGAAGGAGCACTCATGAACGGTTGAATAGCTTTTGGTCAGATAGCAAGCTTTGTTTCTTGTTAGGAACTTTGCTATCAAGCCAAAGACTATCTAACCACCCTACAGTGGCTTGTCGTTTTCATGTCTTGTCATTTGAAGTTCTTATTTCTGCCGATGATATTTCCTTCATAGTATGCTTTCTGTTGATTCCTCGTTAAAAACCTTGTCAGAAAAACCCAATTGGGACAAAAACTGGACGAAAGGAAGAAGAGTGCAGCACATACTTTTAGTATAAGCGGTGCTCATCAGCAATAATACCTTTTAAGGTGAGTCACGTTCCAGTTGCTCGAAAATATGACTCCATCTTGGTTTTTTAGTTTGTATGATCATTTTTCGGTGACAACTGAGACCCGGTACGGGCCTTCCCATGTTAGACCCAGCTTTTGTTGAGCTCTCGGGTTGTTTTGAGTCACTTTTCTTAAAACCAAGTCTCCCACTTTGAAATAACGTAGATTGGCTCTTCGATTATACTCCCTCTGTTCCAATTTATGTGAACCTGTTTGACTGGGCACGGAGTTTAAGAAAAAATAAAGACTTTTGAAATTTGTGGTCCTAAACAAGTCAAAATGGGGCCCAGAATATTTGTGTGGTTGTAAAAGCTTCTCATTAAGGGTAGAATTGGAAGTTTAAGCTAAATTGTTTCCAAATTTAGAAAGGGTTCATTCTTTTTGGAACGGACCAAAAAGGAAATAGGTTCACATAAACTAGAACGGAGGGAGTAGTATCTTTCCATACTTTGTTTCTGGGCCGCCATTCTTATGTACGCCAAGTCCCTGCATTCGTCAAGAAGCTCCAATTTGACTAGCAATGCCTCGATGTTTGTTTCTTCATCTGCCCGAAAGTACCTCAAGGTAGGTACTCCTACTTCCACCGGGATCAGAGCTTCTGCTCTGTTACGAGAGAGAAAGGTATCTCTCCCGTTCTTGACTTGGCCGTTGTCCAGTATACCCATAGCATTCCCAGTAACTGTTCGGGCCACTTGCCTTTGGCTGCTTCCAATCTCTTTTTGAGGTTTTGAATAATCACCTTATTTGTCGATTCTGCTTGGCCATTTGCGCTTGGATGGTACCACGAAGATGTGATTCTTTTGATTTTCAAGTTTTCACGGAATTTTGTGACCTTTGCACCTATGAACCGTGGCCCGTTGTCGCAGGCTATCTCCTTCGATATTCTGAACCGTCAAATTATGTTCTCCCACAAGAAATTTACCACTTCGCGCTCGCCGATATTTTGGTAAGGACCTACTTCAATCCACTTAGAAAAGCAATCAGATAAAACTAAAAGAAACCTTAGTAGCGGACCGACTATGTCAATCCCCCATTTCACGAAAGGCCATGGCGATAATACGAGGGCAATAGCTTTGTCAGTTGGTGTACTAACGGCTCATGGCGTTGACACTTGTCACATTTCTGCATGAACGTCTTAGCGTCTTGTTCTATCCGGGACCGGTAGTATCATGCCCTAACTAATTTTAACACCAATGAGTTCGCACCTGAATTATTTCCACAGATTCCTTCGTGAACCTCTATCATGAAGTAATTAGCCTCAACGGCTCCTAAATATCGGGCCAACGGGCCTTGGGATGACCTTCTGTACAATTGTCCTCCCCAAAAGTTGTAATGAGCTGCTTTGGTGCGGAATGCCCGGATGCCTTCGGGTCTTCAGGCAGTTTGTCGTGCTCAAGGTAGTCGATGATTTTATTTCTCTACTCCCAAACCAAGTTGGTCGCATTTGCTTCATAATAACCGTCCACATCAATACCGATTGCATGAGCGGTACGACCGTACCGAAATCCGATCCCTTTATCTCCGTGGACGAGCCTAGATTGGCCAATGCATCCACTTCTGCGTTTTCTTCTCTTGGGATGTGGGTGATTGACCATTCCCTGAACCGTGCGAGCATAGTTTGAACTTTCACCACATATTGTTGCATGCGCTCTTTCTTGGTGTCGAAGATTCCATCTACCTGATTTACCACCAGTTGAGAATCATATTTGATTTCAATGGCCTCAGAGTCTAGTCCCCGGGTCAGTTCAAGTCCTGCAATCAAAGCCTCGCACTCAGCTTCATTGTTAGTCAACAGAACAGTTTTTATGGCCTACCTCAGGGTTTCTCTCGAGGGCGTAATTAAGACTACCCCGAACCCGGACCCTTTCACGCTGGAAGCTACATCCGTGAACAAGGTCCAAACTCTCGATGTCATTTTCGACACCATTATCACTTCCTTAGTGGCCAAAGACAGCAGACCGGGACTGAAATCGGTTACGAAGTTGGCCAAAACTTGTGATTTGATCGCAGTCCTAAGTTTATATTCGATGTCAAATTCACTTATTTCGATTTCTCATTTGGCCAGTCGACCTGACAATTCAGGTTTGTGAAGGACATTCGTAGGGGAAAAGTTGTCACCACGGTTATTAGGTGGCATTGAAAGTAAGGCCTAAGATCGAGCGGCGACTACGAGAGCTAAGGCCAATTTTTCGAGGTGCGGATAACGAGTTTCTACTCCCATTAAATTTGCTAACATAATAGATAGGAGATAGCGTACCTTCATCTTCCTAGACTAGAACGACACTTACCGCTTCCTCCGAGATCGCTAAGTAAATTAGCAATTATTCACCTTCCTCTGGTTTTCATAGTAACGGAGGGCTTGATAAATACCCTTTCAAATATTTTAGGGCATGTTGGCATTTCAGAGTCCATTCGAAGTTGTTCTTCTTCTTCAGAAGTGAGAAGAAGTGATGGAATTTTTTCAAGGACCGGGAATGAACCTGCTTAGAGCGACCATTCTTCTGGTTAGCCTTTGGACTTTTTTCACGTTTGTCAGCTGGTCTGGAATGTCCTCGATGTCTTTAATCTTGTCGATATTGACTTCGATCCCCCTTTCTGACACCAGGAAATCCAAAAATACACCGGAGCTGACTCGGAATACTCACTTTTCGGGGTTAAGCTTCATGTTGTGCTTCCTTAGGATGTCAAAGATTTCTTGGAGGGGTTTCAGATGGTTGCGTGCGTTCAAAGACTTAGCCATCATATCATCTATGTAAACTTCCATTGTTTTCCCTATTTGCTTTTCGAACATTTTGTTCACGAGACTCTAGTAAGTGGCTCCGGCGTTCTTAAGCCCGAAGGGCATCACATTGTAGCAATATGTGCCAAAGTTCGTTACGAACGAAGTTTTTTCCTGATCCTTCGGGTTCATTTTGATTTGGTTGTACCCGAAACAGGCATCGAGGAAACTCATCAACTCGTGCTCGGCTGTTGCATCAATCATTTGATCAATGTTTGGCAATAGGAACGAGTCTTTTGGGCACACCTTATTCAGATGCTTATAATCTATGCACATGCGAAATTATTATTCTTTTTTAGAACTACTACTATGTTAGTTAGCCAGCTGGGATACTTTACCTCCCGGATTGAACCGATATCGAGAAATCAAGTTGCCTCTTCTTTGACAAACCTATTTTTGACATCGATGATCGGGCGTTTTTTTTGCCTTACTAGAGGGATGCTGGGGTCCAGGCTTAACTTGTGCACAACCACCTCTAGCGGGATACCTGTCATATTTACGTGTGACCATGCAAAACAATCAATATTAGTTTTAAGAAATTCTATATATCATGACCTGAGCTTGGGGTTTAATCCAGTCCCCAAGTGGAACTTCCTTTCTAGGAACTTCTCGAACAATGATACCTATTCGTGTTCTTCTGCCATGGATTTGGTTGCGTCCATTTCTTCCAGTACTTGGAAATACCTTGGCACCTGATAGGATTCAGACGGATCCTTCCCTTTGTCATTTTCGTTTGATTTGGAAGCGGACGTCGATTCTTGTAATTGCTATGCCGCATGTCCTTTCCCTTTACTTTTGGAAACCTAGATCGCATTCATCCCCCTTGCCGCCAGTTGATCTACTCTTATATGTTTGATTCCCTCTAGAGTTGGGAATTTTAGAAGTTGATGATATGTTGGTGGCACAACCTTCATCTCGTGTAGCCATGGTCTACCAAGAATTATATTGTAGCACATGTCGCTATCTACTACTTCAAACAAGGTAGTGTTCATGACCCCTTCGGCGTTTGTGGGCAGCAAGATCTCCCCTCGGGTTGTCACACTTGCTAAGTTGAACCCGGCGAGAAGCTTTGTGGCCAGAATGATGCTTCCGGTTATCTTGGCTTGCTCCAACACTCTCTCTTGAATGGTATTGGTTGAACTTCCTGGATCCACCAAAACACGTTTAATTTTAAAATTTAGAATATTAGGAGAATTTACCAAGGCATCGTTGTGCGACAATAGAAGTCCATCGCATCCTCTTATGTGAATATGTTGTCGTCCTCGGTGACTTCCCGGAGTCTCTTGCTATGAGTCACCCACACCTTTGTCTTTTTTGCTACCGATAAGGTCACACCATTGATCTCATTTCTCCCGAAAATCATGTTGATAGTTTTTCGGGGAGGGTCTTTACCTATCTTCGACGACTCTGCGTTATCCCGGTTACGGCCTTAACTATTATTGGCCCCAGTCTCTTAAGAACTCTCTGAGATGGCCATTTTTCAACAACGTTGCCACCTCCTCACATTGATGTCGGTAGTCCCTAGTCCGGTAACCGTTAGTTCCATGATACTCGCACCATAGATTGGGATCCCTCTGGCTGGGATAAGATCTCATCAGCCTCGGAAAGCGTGCTTCCTCGATGCTCCTCATCGTTGATACCAGCTCCACAAAGCTGACATTGAAATTGTACTCGGACAGTCTAGGATAGGTGGAATCCCGGGAACCTGATACCTCTTTGTCCTGCAATGACATGTTATTCCTGCCACGGTCAGTTCTTCTGTCGGGAGCGAACCTATCTGCCGAGAGGAAGCCTCTACCGCGGCCTTCGGCCTTTTCATAGGGTAAAAACCGTCCCTTAGAAGATCGCTGATCTGCGTCAAAATCATCCTTCGACTTATCCATGTTCTTTTCTCAATCCCGACCCTTGGTTGATGCTTGGAAACCGAGATGGTCATCTTCTATTCTTATCTTTGATTCGTAACAGTTGTGGATATCTGCCCATGTAGTTACTTGGAACTCGATCATGCTTTCTTTCAGTTTTCGGGAGGCGTCAGAGCTCTTCCGGTTCGGCCCTTTTGGTAAATGCCTCAACTGACCATTCATCTGGCGCGGCCGGTAACAACATCCTTTCTTTCTAAAACCTGGTCACAAACACGCATAACAACTCGGACTCTCCTTGCAAAATTCTGAATATGTTCACCTTCCATGCCTGGACCTTTCTAGCCCCGGCATGGGCCTTAATGAAAGAGTCTACGAGCATTTCAAAGAAATCTATTGAGTGATCGAGTAAGATTGGATACCATGTCAGGTCCCTCTTCATAAGGGTTTCTCCGAACTTCTTCGGTAGGACCGACTCAATCTCGTGTGGATACAGGTCGTTTCCTTTCACGGCCATTGTATAGGTAGTGATATGGTCCTGAGGATCTGAAGTCCCATCATATTTTGGCACGTCTGGCATTTTAAACCGCTTTGAAATCAACTCCGATGTTGCGCTCGGTTTGAATGGCAACTAGGTTATTCCTTTGAGTTCGAGCCCTTCAGCACTGGTGGTGCACCCAGAATTTGGTCCATTCGAGCTTTTATTTTCCTCATAAATCGCATGAGCTCGATTTTGAAAGGATCATTACCGTTATTGTTACCTGATCCGCTGTCGATCCCCCCGACCCCATCAAAGCTGACCTCCACCCTTTGCGTTGTTTGATTTGCGGGAGCATCGGGAGGAACTGGACCTCTTCCATTCGCGTTGTTGGAAGCACCGGACAATGTTTGTCTCAATTTGTCATGGCTTGATCTTGCTGTGAGAGATGGCACATAATAGCCTTTTGTTGTCCTCTCAGGATCCTCACTGTTTTCGCAACATGCTCGTCTTCAGCGTTATCGGGATTCGCCTCCTGTACGTGTCGGGGATACCACTCGCCATGAACTGCGTGGCTACGTCCTTCTCGTTGGGTGTCGTTGATCGAATCCTCGTGTTGAGGCAGATTTTACTTTGCTTCAACGTTGTGTGTTATGTTGACATCGTTATCTGCCATCTTTTACAATTTTTGCTAAAAACCCAAGAATCCAACATATTAGTAATAGATGCAAGAATCAACTCAATTACGCAATTGTCTAAGCCCCACGGTGGGCGCCAAACTGTTTACCCGTAAAACGGTACAGTTGAATTTATAGCGTAATTTATAGACAAGCGAATCGATTTGATCTCGAATGATAAATTAATTATATAAAATGCAAGAATTAGCATTGAAATCATGATAAAATGGCATAAAGCTTGGTTCCAGGAGCAAGGCTTCCGAAGGCAGCAATAAAAATACAGTTAGGCAGAAAATAAAGTATTATTTAGCTTGGAATAATCTGTAGTATAAGTTTTTCAGAAATTTCGTGTCTTACAATGGACGTTGAAGTCACTATTTATAGTTATACCTAGGGAACAAGAGTCTAGGATCAAGCCCCTCTTAAATGACAATAATGGGGGTTGATGAATATATAACGGCATGCTATGAGTGCCAAAATTCGCTGTAACAGATTATGTATTTAATGCTGAGGAATATTCTTTATTGAATGTCATCTGGTGGCAAATAAACATTTCCCCTCGTTGACAATGTTCCCTTCGGGGTCTACCCGATGCCAAACGAAGTTGTTGTCCCGGTCTTGGTTTCCACTCGCTTCGTCTTCTGTCTGTCCCCGGTTCCACGTGTCACTCTATCATTTGAGAATTTAATGCGAACCGATTTTACCCTATACAGTATCGTTTCATAATATATCGCGTAGTATTATATTGTATTGTGTTGTATTATTTTGATGTATACAATGTTTGGACAAATTGTATTATTTGTCATCGTTTCATGATGCCATGCACCAAAACTATGAAGAATAAACTTGCAATATTATTTTAAAAAAAGTAAGTCACAAGGTAATATTATTATATAAAGCTAAGGTAAAGAATAAAATATTATTATTTAATAATAAAAAGGGCAGGATGAGATAGACAAAATAAGGTAACGACGCGACAACACCAAATCGGTTGTCCATAAAGTGACACTTTTCGTCGTTACGAAACAACTGATCTAACGATACGATACAATAAATCTAAGTAATTTTCAAAACAAATATTGTATTTAAAGTAATAATACGATATAATACAACATGTGACAACCATCCAAATTAACATGTATACACGATCATTTAATTTTTTTCCAGAGGCGATTGGTGAAACTAATTACCTAAAAAGTAAGTTAAACAATTTATTACAATGAGTTAAGCTACATCAGTGCTTTTCTTCATCCGAGACTCTATCAAAAATGTCTTTTTTAATTCACATATGGTATGCCTACATCCCATTTTTCCTAGACCCCACATGTAGAATCACACTGGATATATTATTGTTTGTTGTTGAGTTGAGTTATACTTATAGTGTAAAAATTATTCGTATTATACAAAGATAGAGTTGAATAATTAAAAAATTAATTTTATTTTTGGGCAAAATATAAAATGGGCCGGTCGTCATAAGTAATTGAATTCATTAACCAAAAATTATATAAAATATGTATAATATATACACATATAGATAAAAATGTGATGACCCGAAAGGTTATCTTATGTTTTAGAAATCAACTCTGCGCTTTTAAGCCTTAAAATCTCATTTTTACCATCATCGATTTACGTGCGAAGGCCGGGCGTATTTCCGGAAAGCTTTAATGTTAAAAGTTGATGAAAATAAGAAATTTTGCCAAAAAACTTCATTTGAGTTGACTTAGGTCAACATTTTCGGTAAACAGACACGGATTTATGTTTTGACGGTCTCGGTGGGTCCGTATCGTAATTTGGGACTTGGACGTATGCACGGAATCGAAATAGGAAGTCCCCAGCCCGAAATATCGGACTTTGTCGAAATTTGAAAGTTAAAGACTTGATGAAATGGAGATGTTTGACCAATGTTTGACTTTTTAGATATTGGGTCCGTATTTTGGTTTCGGAACCCGGTATAGGTCCAATACCCTATTTATGACTTGTTTGTAAAATTTGGTGAGAAATGGAGATGGTTTGACGTGATTCGGACGTCCGGTTGAGAAATTAGAAGTTTCAAAGTTTTCTTGAAAATTTCATTTGATTTGGTGCTAAATTCGTAGTTCTAGGTGTTATTTTGGCGATTTGATCGCGCGAGCAAGTTCGTATGATATTTAAGACTTGTGTGCGTGTTTGGTTTGGAGCCCCGAGGGCTCGGATGAGTTTCGAATAAGCTACGGAGTTAAATTTGGACTTAGAGATGTTGCTGGTGTTCCAGTTCTGGTGTTGGCCTCTGATCTCGCATTTGCGAGATCGGAGTTTGCATTTCCGAGCATGACAACTAGGGTTGTGCATTTGGATCAGATATCTGAAATTCGAACCGTTTCGTTCAATTTCGAATTTCGAATTTCGGATATTTGGATCGGATTACGGGTTATGTTTATTAAAATTTTGGATATTCGGATTGAATTCGGATTGGTATAAATGTAACCCGATCTGATCCGAAACCCGAAATTATTAGAACATGTATAAATAATAAACATTAATTGTAGGGTTAGGTCTTATTTCATTTTACTTTCTGCCGCAGAGTTCATCTCTATCTCTAAGAACTAAGCTCTCTTCAGAGTTCATAGAGACTGTTGCTCTGTTGCTCTGTCTATTCCCTCCCCTCTCTTCTCTATGTTCCGATTATCGATGGCGAGCGGATGACGGGAAGACTGACTCCTTCTCTCTCTCGTTCTCTCGTTCTCACTCTTTTGCCCCTAATGGGAATGTGCAGGAATGATGCCCATCATTTCTTGATGGAACTCATTCTTTTTTGTTTACTAGTTTAAAGGGACTTCCTTTATTCTCCTTGATATTCTTTTCAGTGGAATATATATTTATTTACTCGCATACACAGCCCAACCATTCTGATTCAAATGTGTCTAAGACTTTGTTTTTTGATTTATGGTTAGAATTTGTTCTATGTAGTGAGTCTGCAGCTAGAAAACAAAAGTAGAAAATGAGTCTCAAATGGATGGAACAAAAGAAAAGGTGGAGTTTATTTATATAATTTTGAAGCCTTATGAGTGAAATCATCTCTCTTTCTGAGCAGATTCAAACTCCAATAGAACGAATTGATACAGGACTAGCAACATTTTAATTCTCTTTCTTTTCTTAATCAACAATATTATAACACATATGACTAGATTAGCAATAAAACACAAAAGCAGATACATTAGCCGACTAGATTAGCAATAGCCTTTATAACATGTACAATCCAATCCGAAATTCGAAATTTTTATCTGATCCAAATTTTAAAGTCCGATATGATCCGATATTAATTCGGATCGGATTCGGATTACATTTTGTAGAATCTGAAATCCAAAATATCAATTCGAAATATGCTAAATCCGATCCGATTCATGCACATCCCTAAATGACACCTTCGCATTTGCGAGCTACTCATCGCAAATACAAATAGTAGCTGGGCCAGGCAGTCCTCGCAATTGCGAGAAAAGCTTTGCATTTGCGAAGTGAGTATGGGGAGGCATGATGGCAAATCTGATCATTCTGACGCAATTACGAAGTGGGATGTTCGCATTTGCGAACTAACCTTCGCATTTGCGAAGGCAGTAGAGGTGCGAAGGACTTCGCATTTGCGATAGGCCCCTCGCATTTGCGAAGCACAGGTCGCAAATGCGACATCTGTAGCTGAACAAAACTTAACTTATACGGGATTTTTCTCCCATTCAAATTTTCAAAAGCTAAACCACATGAGGCGATTTTCCAAAGACCATTTCTTCCCCCAAAACCTTGGTAAGTTATTCTAAACTAGTTTCTTTCAATTTTTCACTTTATTTTACAAGGTTTCAACCTCAAATTTGAGGTTTTCATGGTGGAATTGGGGATTTTTGGGTAGAAACTAGGGATTTGATAAATTGGGGATTTAGACCTCAAATTGAGGTCGGATTCCAAAACCAATTATATATCCGGGCTCGGGGGTGAATGGGTAATCGGGTTTTGATCCGAATTTCGGGTTTGGATCAAGCGAGCCCGGGTGTTGACTTTTGTTGACTTTTTCAAAAATAGCCTAAATTGAATTCTTTGCAATCGTGGGTAGTTTCTAAGGATTAAACTGAATCGTTTGGGTGGTAATTTGCTAGATTCTATTGTTCGGAGGCTTGTTTGAAGGGAAAAGTTATGGTTGAGCTTTAAGTTTGGTCGTTGGAGCGAGATAAGTGTCGCGGTTAGCCTTGGCTTGAGGGATTAGGTATTATTTGTGTATTTGCTATGTGTTTGAGTGTTAGGTACAACATATAGGTGAGGTGACGAGTACCTCTGCGTTGTTGTCGAGTTATAGCATGCGAGTGGGTCTTATTCTTGTAATTGTTGCTTTCTCTTATCATATTGTCCATGCTCAGACAAGCTACTCGTTATGTTGAACATTCTTACATGTTTACGGACCTTGGTATTGATTGAAAGTTGAGGTTTGTATTGTGAAACCAAATGCTAAAGTAAGACTTGTTCTTGATATTTCTATCTCCCTGTTGTTATTGTTCCTTGTTTTGGTGTGTTAATGTACGAAGGGTGATGCCGTGCCATGTTTTGTGAGTGTTAATGCACGAAGGGTAATGTCGTGCCATATTGTGAGTGTTAATGCACGAATGGGTGATGTCGTGCCATGTTATGAGAGATGTTAATGCACGAAGGGTGATATCGTGCCGTTTCATTTGTTTCGTATGGTGAGGTTGAGAGTAAAAGCACGAAGGATGATGTTGTGCAGTTTCCTTTACCGTGCTTACTTGTTTCTATCTATTTAAGGCATATTAGTTGATCAAGTCCTTATCACTGCTTTGATTATTTATCTTGTGATTCCCTCAGCATGTCCCCCCTCCCAATATTACTTGTCTCGTTTCTGTTATTGCTGTTATTGGTATATATATTATTATACTTCACAGGTTTGTTTTGTGGTATCTTGTCCTATCCTCGTCACTACTTCACCGAGGTTAGACTCGACACTTACCAGTACATGGGGTCGGTTGTACTGATACTGCACTTTTTTGTGCAGATTTTGGTACTGGACCGAGTTGATCCTGAGTTTAGCTGCTGGCTTCATCTGATCGGAGACCCAAGGTAGTCTTGTTGGCGTCCGCAGACCCTGGCGTCCCCTACTATACATTCTCTTTACTGTTTCATTTGTATCGAAAACAAACGTATTTCCTTTTGACAAATTACTTGTAGTTAAATCTTAGAAGTTCGTGGATTGTGACTCCAGATTCTAGGTAGTTGTGTATAAATATTAAGATTGTTATGGATTTCCGCTCTCTTTTAACTTGTTATGGCTTAATTGTTGTTAATCACTGAAAGGTTTAAGAACTTGGCTTGATAATATCTTAGGTAGGCTTGCTTAGCATGTAAAATATTAGGCGCCATCACGGTCCCGACGGTGGGAATTCTGGGTCATGACAAGTTGGTATAGAGCACTAGGTTGCCTAGGTCTCACAATTCACGAGTAGGCTTAGTAGAGTCTGGGGATCGGTACGGAGACGTCTGTACTTATCTCTTAGAGGCTACAAAGTTTAGGAACAACGTCACTTCTATTCTTCTTGTCGTGCGATTTTGTTCTCTCAGTGCTAATCGAACTCTTCTACTCTTGTTTTTTTCGCAGATGGCGAGAACATGTACCGCATCTTCATCTGAGCAGCAGCCAGAGCCCCAGTGGCAGCTCCTACGAGGGCAGAAGAAGAGGCCGAGGTCGTGTCAAAGGCCGAGGCAGGGGCAGGGCTCAGCCTAGATCCCGTGCAGCAGCACCAGCGGTGGAGTCTCGGGTAGAGTTTGATGGGGAGGCTCCAGCCCAGACTGTCCCAGCAGGACCAGCTCAGGTCCCAGAGGGGTTCATCGCCACCCCGGTACTTCAAGATGCTTTGGTCCGTCTAGTGGGCCTTATGAAGAGTGTGGAACATGCCGACACATTTCCTGTAGCACCAGCCATCTCTTAGGCCGGGGGAGGAGCACAAACTCCCACTACTCACATTCCGGATCAGATGGCTCCCCAGTTTCAGACTTCAGCAGCTTAGCCCGTTGGGGTAGTACAACCAGGTGTTGCGGCACAGACCGGTGATGGATCAGTTAGGTCATCAGAGGCTTTATCGAGATTGGATAGGTTTACCAAGCTTTTCCCAATTCACTTCAGCGGTGCATCTTCAAAGGACCTCCGGGACTATCTGGACAATTGTCATGGGTGTTACGGAACATGGGCATAGTGGAGACCCATGGGGTTGATTTCACCGCATTCCGGTTTTCGGGTTCCACCAAGAAATGGTGGAGGGATTAAATGTTGACTAGACCAGTTGGGTCGCTGGCTCTCACTTGGGACCAATTCTCTCAGTTATGTCTTGAGAAGTTTCTTCATGTCACATTGAGAGAGGACTATCGGAGGCAGTTCGACGTCTTCAGCAGGGCTCTATGACTGTCACTCAGTACGAGACCCGGTTTGCAGATTTGACCCGTCATACTATTCTTCTGCTTCTATCGAGAGAGAGAGAGAGAGAGAGAGAGAGAGAGAGAGAGAGAGAGAGAGAGAGAGAGAGGAGGAGGTTTATTGAGGGACGTGTTCAGCCTATCAGATTGCAGATGGCTAAGGAGACTAGGAGTGAGATTTCTTTTCAGACGACTGCCAATGTTTCCAGGCGAGTCGAGATGATACTAGCTCAGGGAGTGATGAGGGATCTGACATGAGACCTCATCATTCTAGTGGATTCAGTGGTGCCTCGTCTGGAGGCAGGGGTACTTATAGTAGAGGCCATCCTCTTAGACCGTTTCATTCAGCACTCCAGGCTTCTCACGGTGCTTCAGGTGGTCGTGTCCCTCATATGCATTATTCCGATCAGCTAGCCTACATTGCACCACCAGCTCCTGTCAGTGCATTTCTGCTCCAGAGTTTTTAGGGTGGTTACCCGGGGCGACAAGGTCTGTTTTAGGGTCAGCAATCTCAGCAGCCAAGGTCTTGTTATATTTGTGGTGATCCGAGGCACATTGCTAGGATTTGACCTCGAGTATCGAGCAGTTCTCAGCATCAGAGTTCTCATGCCATGGTTCCAGCACCAGGCGATTCACCTTCCCCCCAGCCAGCTAGAGGTAGGGTTCAGACAGCTAGAGGTGGAGGTCGGGGCGTTAGAGGTGGAGGTCAGGCCGCTAGAGGTGGAGGCCAGCCAGCCAGGGCCCGTCCTTGAGATGTAGTTCAGAGTGGTGGGGCCATCGTCGATGCTATGCTTTTCTAGCTAGGCCTGAGGTTGAGTCATCTGACGCGATTATCACAGGTACAGTTTCAGTTTGCAGTAGGGATGCTTTAGTAATATTATCTGGTTTCTACTTATTTGTATGTGTCATCCTATGTTGCTTCGTATTTGGTTGTGCCTCGTGATTCTTTGGGTGCTCATGTGTATGTGTCCACCCCCTATAGGGGATTCTATTGTTGTAGATCACATTTAATGTTCGTGTGTCGTTACCATTGGGAGCCTTGAGACTCGTGTAGATCTCCTACTTCTCGATATGGTCGATTTTGATGTCATTTTGGGGATGGACTAGCTGTCACCTTATCATGCTATATTAGATTGTCACGCTAAGACGGTGACCTTAGCCTTTCCGGGGTTGCCTCGATTATAGTATAGAGGGACTCGTGGTCATTCTACCATCAGGGTTATCTCTTACATGAAGGCTCGGCATATGGTCGAGAAGGGGTGTTTAGCTTATTTGGCTTATGTCAGCAATTCTAGTGCGGAGGTTCCTTCCATGGATTCAGTACCGGTCGTTCGTGAGTTTCTAGAGATGTTTCCTGCAGACCTGCCGGGGATGCCACCCGATAGGGATATTGACTTCTATATTGATTTGGCCCCGGACACTCAACCCATTTCCATTCCGCCATACCGTATGGCCCCGCCAGAGTTGAAAGAATTGAATGTGCAGTTGCAAGATTTGCTTGATAAGGGCTTTATTAGACCTAGTGTCTCGCCCTGAGGTGCGCCCTTGTTGTTTGTGAAGAAGAAGTATGGATCGATGAGGATGCATAGATTATCGGCAGTTGAATAAAGTCACCATCAAGAACAAGTATCCATTGCTAAGAATTGACGACTTATTTGATCAGCTTCAGGGTGCCAAAATGTTTTCAAAGATTGATTTGAGGTCTGGCTATCATCAGTTGAGGATTAGGGCATCCCATGTCCCTAAGACGGCTTTTCGGACTCGGTACGGGCATTATGAGTTTCTAGTGATGTTATTTGGGCTAACAAATGCCTAAGCAGCATTTATGGATTTGATGAACCGGGTGTTCAAGCCCTATTTGGATTCCTTTGTGATTGTGTTTATTGATGATATTTTGATCTACTCCCGCAGCCGAGAGGAGCATGAGCAGCACCTTCGGATCGTTCTTCAGACTTTGAGAGATAGCTAGTTATATGCTAAGTTTTCAAAATGTGAGTTTTGGTTGAGCTTAGTCGCCTTCTTGGGGCACGTTGTATCAGTAAAGGGTATTCAGGTGGATCCTAAGAAGATTGAGGCAATCAATAATTGGCCTAGACCCACATCATACATGGAGATTTAGAGTTTCTTGGGATTGGCGGGTTATTGCCGTCAGTTTGTGGAGGGGTTTTCATCTATAGCAGCCCCGTTGACCAGGTTGCCCAGAAGGGTGACCCGTTCAGATGGTCAGACTAGTGAGGCGAGCTTTTAGAAGCTCAAGATTATTTTGACTACGGCGCCGGTGTTGGTGTTACTCACAGGTTCAGGGCCTTATACAATATATTATAACGCATCTCGTATTGGACTTTGTGCGATATTGATGCAGAATGGCAGGGTGATTGCACATGCGTCGCGGCAGATAAAGGTTCACGAGAAGAATTACCCTGTTCATAACTTAGAGATGGCAGCCATTGTTCATGCACTGAAGATTTGGAGGCACTATCTTTATGGCGTGTCGTCTGAGGTATTCATGGATCATCGGAGGTGCAGTAATTGATCAAGCAAAATGAGCTCAATTTAAGGCAGAGGAGGTGGTAGAGCTATTGAAGGACTATGGTATCACCATCTTGTATCATCCCGGGAAGGCCAACATGGTGGCCGATGCGTTGACTAGAAAGTCAGCTAGTATGGGTAGCCTTGCATACATTCTAGTCGGTGAGAGACCGCTTGCATTAGATGTTCAGGCCTTGTCCAATCAGTTCGTACGGTTGGATGTTTCTGAGCCCGATCGTGTTTTAGCTTGTACGGTCACTCGGTCTTCATTGTTTGAGTGCATCAGGGAGCGGCAGTATGATGACCCTTATTTGCTTGTCCTTGAGGACACAGTGCGGCACGGTGATGCCAAGCAGGTTACGGTTGGAGATGATAGAGTTTTGGGGATGCAGGGTCGTGTTTGTGTGCCTAATGAGGATGGCCTTCGTGAGTTGATTCTAGAAGATGCCCACAATTCCTGGTATTCTATTCATCCGGGCTCCGCCAAGATGTATCAGGATTTGCGGCAGCATTATTGGTGGAGGATAATGAAGAAAGATACAGTGGCATATGCGGCTCGGTGTCTAAATTGTCAGCAAGTAAAGTACGAGCATCATAGACCTGGTGGTTTGCTTCAGAAGATATAGATTCCTGAGTGTAAGTGGGAGCATACCACAATGGACTTCGTTGTTCGACTCCCACAGACTCAGCGGAAGTTTGATGCAGTTAGGGTTTTTATGGATAGACTGACCAAGTCAGCGCATTTCATTCCTAAGGCAGTTACCTATTATTCAAAGCGACTAGCAGAGATTTATATCCCCGAGATCGTTTGTCTTCACGGTGTGCCCGTGTCTATCATTTCTGATCGAGGTACGCAGTTTACCTCGCATTTATGGAGGGCAGTACAGTGTGAGTTGGGCACACGGGTTGAGCTGAGCACAATATTTTATCCTCAGACGGACAGGACCCCACCTTTTCACCAGTGCAGGTACTTTTCTATGTCCGTTCGAGGACAAACGATTCTTTTAGAGGTGGAGAATGTGATGACCCGAAAGGTCATATTATGTTTTAGAACTCAACTCTGTGCTTTTAAGCTTTAAAAATCTCATTCTTACCCTCCTCGATTTGCGTGCGCAGTCTGGGCGTGTTTCCGAAAAGCTTTTATGTTAAAAGTTGATGAAAATAAGAAATTTTGCCAAAAAACTTTTTTTGAGTTGTCTTCAGTCAATATTTTTGGTAAACGGACCTGTATTCGTGTCTTGACGGTCCCGTGGGTCTGTATCATAATTTGGGACTTGGGCGTAAGCCCGAAATCGGAAGTCCCTAGCTCGAGATATTGAACTTTGTCTAAATTTGAAAGTTAAAGACTTAATGAAATGGAAATGTTTGACCAAGGTTTGACTTTTTTGATATCGGGTCTGTATTTTAGTTTCGAAACCCGGTATAGGTCCAATACCCTATTTATGAATTGTCTGTGAAATTTGGTGAGAAACGGAGTTGGTTTGACGTTATTCGGACGTCCGGTTGAGAAATTAGAAGTTTTAAAGTTTTCTTGAAAATTTCATATGATTTGGTGCTAAATTCGTAGTTCTAGGTGTTATTTTGGCGATTTGATCACGCGAGCAAGTTCGTATGATGTTTTAAGACTTGTGTGCATGTTTGGTTTGGAGCCCCAAGGGCTCGGGTGAGTTTCGGATAGGCTACGGAGTTAAATTTGGACTTAGAGATGTTGCTGGTGTTCCAGTTCTGGTGTTGGCCTCCGATCTCGCATTTGCAAGATCAGAGTTCGCATTTGCGAGCATGACATCTTTGCATTTCGAGCTACTCATCGTAAATGCGAAGAGTAGCAGGGCCAAGCAGTCCTCGCAATTGCGAGAAAAGCTTCGCATTTGCGAAGTGAGTCTGGGAAGGGCATGATCGCAAATGCGATCATTTCTATCGCAATTACGAAGTGGGATGTTCGCATTTGCGAACTAACCTTCGCATTTGCGAAGGCGAGAGAGGTGCGAAGGGCTTTGCATGTGCGATAGTCCCCTCGCAATTGTGAAGCTCAGGTCGCAAATGCGACATCTGCAGCTGAACAAAACTTAACTTAGACGGGATTTTTCTCCCATTCTTCAAATTTTCAAAATGTAAACCACAAGAGGCGATTTTCCAAAGGCCATTTCTTCCCCATAACCTGGTGAGTGATTCTAAACTAGTTTCTTTCAATCTTTCACTTTATTTTACAAGATTCCAACCTAAAATTTGAGGTTTTCATTGTGGAATTGGGGATTTTTTGGATAGAAACTAGGGATTTGATAAAGTGGGGATTTAGATCTCAAATTGAGGTCGGATTCCAAAATCAATTTATATATCCGGGCTCGGGGGTGAATGGGTAATCGGATTTTGGTCCGAATTTTGGGTTTAGACCAAGTGGGCCCGGGTGTTGACTTTTGTTGACTTTTTTCAAAAATGGCCTAAATTGAATTCTTTGCAATCGTGGGTAGTTCCTAAGGATTAAATTGAATCGTTTGGTTGGTAATTTGCTAGATTCTATTGTCCGGAGACTTGTTTGAAGGGAAAAGCAGTGGTTGAGCTTTGAGTTTGGCCGTTGGAGCAAGGTAAGTGTCGTGGTTAACCTTGGCTTGAGGGATTAGGTATTATTTGTTTATTTGCTATGTATTCGACTGTTAGGTACAACGTATAGGTGAGGTGACGAGTACCTATGCGTTGTTGTCGAGTTATAGCATGCGAGTGTGTCTTATTCGTGTAATTGTTGCTTTCTATGATCATATTGTCCATGCTTAGACTAGCTACTCGTTATGTTGAACATTCTTATAATGTTTATGGACCTTGATATTGATTGAGTATTGTTTCAAAGTTGAGGTTAGTATTGTGAAACCAAATATTGAAGTAAGACTTGTTCTTGATATTTCTATCTCCATGTTGTTATTGTTCCTTGTTTTGGTTAGGGAGAGTGTTAATGCACGAAGGGTGATGCCGTGCCATGTGTTTGTGAGTCTTAATGCACGAAGGGTGATGCCGTGCCGTTTAATTTATTTCTTATGGTGAGGTTGAGACTAAAAGCACGAAGGGTGATGCCGTGCAATTTCCTTTACCGTACTTACTTGTTTCTATCTGTTTAAGGCATATTGGTTGATCAAGTCCTTATCACTGCTTTGATTCTTTATCTTTGTGATCCCCTCAGCATGTCCCCCCTCCCAATATTACTTGTCTCATTTTTGTTATTGTTGTTATTGGTATATATATTGTTATACTGCACAGGTTTGTTTTGTGGGGTCTTGTCCTAGCCTCGTCACTACTTCGCCGAGGTTAGACTCGACACTTACTAGTACATGGGGTCGGTTGTACTGATACTGCACTTTTTGTGCAGATTTTGGTACTGGACCGAGTTGATCCTGAGTTTAGCTACTGGCTTCATCTGATCGGAGACCCAAGGTAGTCTTGTTGGCATCCGCAGGCCCTGGCGTCCCCTCCTATACATTCTCTTTACCGTTTCATTTGTATCGAAAATAATTGTATTTCCTTCGGACAATTACTTGTAGTTAAATCTTAGAAGTTCGTGGATTGTGACTCCATATTCTAGGTAGTTGTGTATAAATATTAAGATTGTTATGGATTTTCGCACTCTTTTAACTTGTTATGGCTTAATTGTTGTTAATCACTGAAAGGTTTAAGAACTTGGCTCAATAATCTCTAATGTTGGCTTGCCTAGCAAGTGAAATTTTAGGCGCCATCACGGCCCCGACGGTAGGAATTCCGGATCGTGACAAAAAACTATACATTTTATCGTCTATTATTTTTGGAAGCGGCTAAAAATATACATCTCTTTTTATTTTTTTCTCAATGAAAAAGGAAATTTACGTATAACATTGATAGAAAGCAAAATAAAAAATCATCTATAGACATTATTTATAAAATGTTTATTATTTTATTAGTGAAAATAGAAGAAAAGATACAAACTTACTGTTACACTGTACTAATGCGCTGGGGAGAATGACAAAGTTACCTACAAAAAAAAAAAACTATTTACCCTTATCTATCTATTTATTTTTCTACCCATCAAACTAATTATATTTCCTACCCATATTAATTTTTGTGAAACTTTTTCTCTTTTTTCTCTAATTTTTTTTTTATTTCTAGCTTCTTTTCTTTTTTTCTTTTTTTCTTTCTTTTCTCTTTTTCTTTTTTCTAGTTTTCTTCTTGTTTTTTTCCTTTATTCATTTATTTTTACCTAAATCGTATTATTATTATTTTTATCAAAACTTATTTTATATTCAAATTTAACTCCTTCATTTTTTTTTCTTTTTATTTATTTTCTTTATTTCTTGGTCCTTTTGGTTGGGATGGGTTTCTGTAGCCCAACAATAGTAAAAGGCGGTGGCCCATGGCCCAAAAGACACGTAATAAGACACGTGTATATTTTCTGTGCGTTTTTACTCGACCGAATTTTATCTCCCGCCAGGCGCCATTGAAATCCATTTTTTTTTTTCAAAAGAGAAGCCACTGAAAATGAAAAGACCCCTCCTGTGATTTAGAAAACTCAATTATTCCTAATTCCACAGTATCAGTTCTAGGGTTCTTACATTTTATTAAAAGGAAACTCTGAATTTTGTTAATATATTTGATAGGAATTTCAATGGCAGAAATCAACCAAGATATGTTACACGGAGACTTCTCCAGAATCTTCATCGGTGTTCGTTTTTTTCTTTTCGGATTCGACTCTCTAAGAAAAGAGCAGGTTTTACCCATTCATCCCCTAATTTGGAAAGTTCAATAATTTGTATTTCCACTGTTCAAAGTGTTTGGATGTTGCTTTCATTGCTCTACTCTTAACCTTCTTCACTATTTGTTTGAAGATTCGGTCAAAGCTTTTGGATGGTGGTGGAGTTGACGCGAGAGAATATGGACCGGATTGCACACACCTTATTGTAGATAGAATTGTTTATGTAAGTACACAAATAGCTCATTTTGTACCAAATTTATTATTTTTCTCATTTTGCAATTTCGTTAGTTCTTGTTTTCAGTCATTGTTCCTCCGTATTATGTCGATCAATTAATTATATGAATTTATGTGTTCATGTGTTTATAAGATTCTCTTTATTGATCAACTTATCCCAGCTTTTTTTAATTTTTCACTTAGATATCTTACCATTATTAATGAAACTGGGCACTGACTCTTTATGTTTAGGACGATCCCATATGTGTTGCTGCCCGACGGGATGGAAAAGTTCTAGTCACAAGCTTATGGGTTGAGCACAGTTTTGATGTGGGAATGGCTTCCGATCACCTTTCTGTGAGTTCGTTGGGAAATGTCTTTATGTCATAAATATGACATGTTTATGAATTGGAAAATGCTTTCTTTGAGTCTATTCAAAGTTGAACGTGTGGTTATAGTTGAATGTTTACGATAATGACTGCAATTAGTGTCTTCAATTGTACAATAGAATTAGCATTTTTGCCGATTGACTCTATACGCACATTTCTCTGTGAGAGTTGCTTGTTCTATTCCTTCGAATGTCACTATGGTGCACGAATGGATGTTTAAGTTATGTTCGTGAGTCCAGCTTCATTTCACATCATTTTGCTTTCCCAGAAGGCTGTATATCTGATCCATTGTGAAGTACGTTCAGGTGCCAACATTTGTTTTTTATATTTAGGGAGAAAGCAGACTTGGAAATACTGTGCAAGGCAGATATTTACAAAATTTCTGCTAACTAACTAACTACTTTGAATTTTAATGGCGTCATAAATGTATCCATTAGCCTGTGTATTGCTCCTTTAAAGTTCCACATGAATGTCTTCATGTATTTATAAGAGCTCAAAATTTTCTCTGCTGGATCATTTGTATTCTTTGCTCTGTGTCTGAACTTGTGATAGGCCCTTTAAATAGCTGACAGTGTACCTCCTTTCCCTCCAAACCCCAAACGCGAAATATGGTTGATATAACTCAGAATATTCACTATGTTTCTTACAGATGATGTACAGACCTCTGAGAGATTTGAATGGAATCCCAGGTGCTAAGTCGCTAATTCTGTGCTTAACCGGATATCAACGACAAGACCGAGATGATATTATGGTTTGTAGATTTCAACTCTTGTTTCCTTAAACTCTATTATATCTTTCTTAAAAAAGAAAATTAAACAGTGGCTTCTCAATTATTTCTCATGTCACCTTGCTATTTGGTTGCTTCTTCTTCCAGACAATGGTTGGGCTGATGGGTGCAAATTTTTCAAAGCCATTGGTTTCACACAAAGTCACACATCTTATTTGCTACAAATTTGAGGGTAAACCTGTTTCTACTGTTGCAGCACTGCTGACTGTAATACCTGCTCCCTTAGTTTCTTGTCTTCTTTGCTCAGGGCAGTTTATCCTAGCAGGAGTTTAAAGGGGTTTCAGGTCGCGGAAGCCCCTTTTTACAGAGAAACTCCTTTAACCTCATTTTAATACTTGAATATAAATCTAATTTATTCCACGTAGACTACTGGTTCTGAGGCATAAATGTTGGATGTGTGGTATGTGTTGAACATGTGTAGTTCACAGCAAAGTGAAAAATCCAGTTAGCATAGCATCTACTCTAATGATCACCTGCATTTGTGAAATTGGCGTGTTAAACTGGAAGTGGTTGATAAGTTTCATCCTTTGTTCTTTCTTTATATGTATGGTTTACTGTGGTAAATTTCAGGCTTCGAAGCTTAAGGTATCAGAGCTTGCTAAAACATCTGTTCTTATCTGCCATTATGGCAAGCTGTGAATTACCTTAAGTTACGGTAATCCACTTTCATGTAACTGGTTATGCCTTTTAATATGCTTCTTCCACCAAATCAGGAGAGGAAGAAAGATACTTCAAATACAGTCTGATTTTTCTCTTTTAACTGTATCTGGTTTTGTTCTGTTTACTACTCTTTTACAATTAAATGAGCCAACGTTATTTGATAGGAGAGAAATATGAGCTTGCCAAGAAACTGAAGAGGATAAAGCTAGTGAATCACCGGTGGTTAGAAGATTGGTAAGCCAGAATTCTTTATACAAGTCGCACATGCCTGGGCGACCATACCTGTTTGGTCACTTTTCCTTGATAGAATCTTTTCTACTTTCAAGTTGCTCAAGCTGTTCCTTTTAATCTCTTTTATTCTGCAGTTTAAGGGCTTGGGAAATTCTTCCTGAGGCTGCATATGATAAAAGGTGAGACCTTTTAAGCGTTGAATTTTAATTGTCCGCCCTCTCTATGAGAGGGCATCTTGTTTTGTTTAGGTAGGCTTTAATCGAGGTCTCCTTGGTGTTCGTTTCAGTGTGCGAAGTCCACAAGGTTGCCCTTTATTTTAAAGAACTTGAATATATGAAGTTTTACGTTGTGAAATTGAGAAAACCTGTTCTAGAATATGTCAGTATTCCTATTTGAAACAATCAACACAAAGATTAATTTTTTAAGGTTATCAGGTCAATTTGCATAAGACACTCCAGTCATCAACTTGTCTTTTTTTTGATGAAGTATCCAGTCATCAACTTGTCTTATGTAATCAATAGTTTAAAGTACATGGATTATTATGTGTGCTTAAGCTCAATCTAGGTGGAACTCGTGCACAACTTTCGAGGCACCTTCTCAGACTTTAGTCATCGAATTGTCTTAGAATGGCATAGGTCGGTAATGCTATTGCTTCGTTTTCTTTCTTAGTTGTGGTGGCTTCCTGTGCCAAGGAAACAAGGAGTCAACAAACATAATAATGAAAGCATTGTGCTCCTAAAATGAAGTTATAGAGCTGTCAAATGAAAATGGCATTAGGTACAAAAAAACCAAAGGTAATGCTAGTCGCGATATGCTTATGTTTGTGAGCCTCAATTTTGACTACCCAATTATATTAACAAGAAACTCGTGGCATTGTCACACATTGTGCCTTTTTCCTCTTTCTCCAGTGGGTATGAGTTGGAGATGGTGGAAGCCGAAGCCAAGGATTCTGAAGATGAACAAGACGACATTGCTGCAAACACAGGCGGAGAGAGAGTTTCTTTCACTAGTCCTCAACATTCAAAGAGTCCCAGTCAATTCCGTTTGAAGCAGGAGATCTGTAGAAACATCTCAGATATACACACACCTACAGGTTTGTCAGATCTTGGAAACCATGATCAGCTGGTGTTATGTGCTTCCAAGGAATCAAAATCAGACCTGGTTACATCCTTTGAAAAATCTCACAAGAGCCATCTTGAGACCCTTGGCACCACTCTGAGTAGAAATAAAGAGGTGCCGCATAGCATGCCACTAAATGGAAATAGTCCGGCTTCAGTTTGTACTAGTGCTAAAAAGTTTCCTAACTCATGTTTGTCAAACAGTTGTATTAAAAGTTATTCCCGAAAAAATCCTAGAAAAATTGGTCTCACCATGGCCTCGGAACAAATAGAGAGTGCAGGATGTCCTCCCATTAATGAGGTGAGTAAGCATTGTGATAACGTGAACATCTCCTCAGAGAAAGAACAGGATGGAACTGAATCGTTTTCTGCAGAAAAGGACCAAAGTGGTCTGCTCCCTGGGAGAAGGAAGGTGGACATGTTATATAGTAGCTCCAATTCTTCAAAAACTAGTCATAATCCAGACAGCATGTTAGATCGTGGCCTGGTAGAAGATCGTGGCATAGAGTTAGGAAGACATTTGTTATTAGGGAAGAATGTCCATTCTGAAAATGGTGCAAGTCTTGATCCCTCGCAACACTGTGATTCTTCCATTTCCAATCCCATAAAACTGGGCAATCAGCAAGAGTGTGATGAGGATGCATTGCAAGCTGGCACTTGTGCAGTCACGGGGTTAAAAAAGACTACGTTGAGCAGCAATGTGGACCCTGTGAATTTTCACTTATGTGAGACTAAGGATTCTACTGTTGAACTTAACGGCTTAAGGAATGAACTGCAAGCTGCCAAAAATCCATCTCCAGGCAATGAAAGTGAAGATATTGAGAAGTCCAGTCGGTTGGCTGAATTGGAAAATGCTGTAGGAGATTCTACGTCAGGGTCTAAGCCATTAAAGAGAAAATCCCTTTCCAAGAAGACACTGGGATCTAGACAAAGTCTATGTAAAGGGGACTCGAGAAATCAGAAAGGTACTATATCTCTTAACAAGATTGTTCCTGCGAATGAGTCTGCACCCTCTGTGAGTGGGGGCATAAAGAACACAAAGCACCAAGAGGTTCCCAGCTGTGAAAAGGTTGAGGTTCCACCAGCAGATACTGCAGAATCAAACAAAGAGACAGAGAAAAGAAAACACTTTGATTCTGGAAATGAAGATATTAAAACAGCTGAATCCATAAATAGAGATGCTGAGACTCCAGAAAACAAAGAGTATGATGAGTTGAATGTCGCAAGAGCAGAGTTTGGTGGAGCACCACACTCAGGGGTTAATTCTACGGAGAAGAATCCAGCTGTGAACCAGTTGGTAAATCGGACTGATGTGGAAGATTGTGCTGTGAGGCATGATTCTGACAACAAAAGTTCTAAAGCTCAAAAGACTATTTCCAGGAAGAAGACTAGGTCAAATAAATCAACTTCTGTGGAGAATGATGTAGATGTGAAAGAAACCAAAGGTCCAAAGTATTTGATGAAGAGGAGCAGGACAACTAATTTAGCTTCCAAAAGAGCTGTAGTTTCGACAGAAGTTGCCAAAAGGAAGAAGTCCAAAAGCGAGACAAAGAAGAATGCAGAATTAGGGAAGGGAAAAGGTTTACCTGTAACATGCGAAGCCACACTGGCACCTGATCATGAATTGAACTCCATGGACGCGGAGAAGGAGAATGAACCTGCTATTGGAGGCCAACGCATAACATATATTGAACAGGGGGCTGGCGAAATGTCTCCAAAATGTAAAATAAAGCCTCTAAAGGCTAATGTTGCAAATCCTGACGCTTTGCAGGTTACAAAAGTAGGGACCGAGCCGAGGTGGTTTATCCTTAGTGGGCATAGGCTACAAAGAAAGGAGTTTGAGAAGGTCATCAAACGTTTGAAAGGAAATGTGTGCAGAGATTCTCATCAATGGTCATATCAGGCAACACATTTCATTGTCCCGCATCCAGTTCGCAGAACTGAAAAGTTTTTAGCTGCTGCAGCCTCCGGAAGGTATGCCTCAATAACCATGGCCTAAGTAGTGTCAATTTGTACAGGTAAATTGATTGTCTGTTGGTTCTTACAGGTGGATCCTGAAGACCGATTATTTAACTGCTAGCAATGAAGCTGGAAGACTCTTGGATGAAGAACAATATGAATGGCACAAAAAGGGCTTGACAGAAGATTTAGCCATCGACTTAGAGGCCCCAAGAAAGTGGCGGCTTCTGAGGGAGAGAACTGGTCATGGTGCATTTTATGGAATGAAGATAATCATATATGGAGATTGCATTGTACCACCATTGGTCAGTTAATTTGCACTTGTTTGTTCACCAAATTCCTTGCTAGATTGAATTCCTACATGTCTAGAATGTTTCTAGATTGCTCCTTTTTTTTTTTTGAATCAGGATACACTAAAACGTGCTGTCAAGGCTGGAGATGGTACTATATTAGCAACTTCACCTCCTTACACTCGGTTCCTTAAGTCAGGTGTTGATTTTGCTATTGTCGATGAGACCATGCCCCATTATGATAAGTGGGTTCAAGAATTCCTAAGGCACGAGATACCTTGCGTTTTGCCTGATTACTTGGTGGCTTATGTGTGCAAGCCCGGTCATCTCCGTGACAGTTATGTGAAATACAATACTCATACTTGGGTAGAGAGGTCATTGAAGAACCTGACAGATCGCTTGAAACTTGAAAGAGGTTGTTGAGGACATGGTGCCATCAGATGACAATAGTAACATGTAATATATGGTGATGAAAGTGGCTCCCATGGATGTGGCATAGGCACTCATGTTTTATTACTGCGACTCTCACCTTGTGTGTGTCCTAGAGGCTTTTCCCAAGTCTATAGCAGGAATTGCTGCAAGGCGGACCCCTACTACGAAAGTAATAATCCTTTTAGTTAAGGTGGTACCAGCTGACTTCCAACTTAAGTTATAATTTTTGATGTACAAGGAAGTTATTTTGCTCATATGATTTAGGCACAGTAACATTTTATTCGGTAGTAGCAGTTTCTTATTGTTTAGAGGTTAGAGACTGTTCAATTTTGTATAGGGCAGCCTCTTGCTGCCATATCTGGTACCAATTTTCTTAGCCCGGAGTGTGCTTGTCACAAATTGTACTGTAATCTACTCACAAAGTTTGAATTTGTGATTAACTTTTAATTGGATTATTAAATCGACATTAACAATCTCACAGAAGCTATGGATGAATTTGGCTTCATGGTAAATGATTTCGTATTAATCAAATTTATGAGAAAAATGCGTATCGAAATTCGAAGAGTGTACTCTTCCAAAATTAAGCAGACCTTGTAGAGATACACCTCGGAATAACACAAAAAGAAAAAGAAAAAAGTGAAGCAGACACATAGTTCCATATGCGTCAATTTAAAGTTTTAGCCTTCTCATTTACCATCAACTTTTCAACTACTCTAATCTTTATATAATAAATACTCTATATGTCTTATGGCCTATGTTATATTTTCAATTTGTTGTACTTCTATTTTCTTATTATACCTCATTAGTCAACTTATTTTTAAGTTTTTCGTTTTAAAAGTTGTTCCTAAATGAATACCCTGGGAAGGAAATGATAAAGATTAGGGAAATAACCAGCTATGTCCATTTATAAGTAGCTTATTACAAAAATTGTCCAATTGATAAAATATTACTAATATTAGCCAATTAGTTATTTGTTGCAAAAAGATATCAAATTTTAGCTTTGTTTTGAGTGGGTGTTATTAGAATAGATTGGGCACAACTTAAGGAGCTTGAATCTCAATTTTGGGATGATTTGGTGAAGTTTTGAGGTGGTGTGAATTAAAAATTCGAAGTAAAAGCTGGACATGAAAAATAATAATATGTGTATCACTTTGTATATCATTTGTGTATCACATATGTATCATATTTATATCAATTGTGTATCACATGTATACTTGTATGTGAGATACATGCTTGATACATGTTTGATACATGTGTCGCAGAGACTTTTTTGAACTTGATTTAATTACGAATTTTGATACAAAACCAGTCCAAATCATCTCCAATCTTCCTCAAATTTTGTATATTGACTTATCTATATATTTTTAATGAATTTCAACTATACCCACTAAAAAGTTCCTTTTTTGTTTAGATTTTCGGAATATTGTATAGATTTTTGTATTTCATCACCTTATTTGCTATCCCGTCCATGAAATTTCCTTTCCGTCTTGTATCTAATGTTGCTAATCACGCTTAAAAATATAAAAGGTGATTTTTGCATGTGATTCTTTGAGAGAAAGAATCCTATTATTTGGTTTTTAATTTTTGTTGGCTAGTTTTGGTAAGTCTATGACCAATGGCTAAAGGTTGGTAAGTTGAGATTTATTTGGGACATTTGTGTAAGTTTCCCTAAAGATTAGAGGTCAGGGCGGTAAGGAGATCGACAGCAAGATCCATTAGAGCAGAACAGACCCGAGGCTCGGTCCAAGGCTTTCAGGCCCATTTTAGAACAAGATCGGCCTACTTGCCACTGCCCAGGTCTAGTTTGGGGGCAAGTGCACAGATAGCCATTTTCAGGGATGCTCTTTAGACATTAGCCAGTACTTATTTTTGTCCTGAAATTTTAAACTAAATTTTTTTAACTTCAGGACAATTCAGGACATTTTTGTCCTGTAAAATTGAATTGAAAAATTAAAATTCAAGACGCACTGGCTAATTCCTAAATAGAAGCCCTTTAGAGTGGCTACCTGGTATCATTTCTACTGTAGTTCGACTCAAGAGTATCTTATTCTCTTGAAGAATTATTTTAAATAGCAGCTGGCCCAGTAACTTAAATTAAAGATTAACTTACATATATATAATATATATGTATAAATTATATAAAAAATATGTACACAAATTTATGTAAATTCGCTAGAAAAAAGTAAACACTAAATTCGGCCGTTTGTTTATATAAAGATCCCTATTTTCTCTTGAGTAGGGAGTGGGAGGGAGTGAAACGTGAGTTGGGTGTGGCGTTTGGTCTGTCACAGTTGGTAGGCATTTCGATTTTAGGCAATAATTGATTGAAGTGGAAAACTATAAAATGTGACGTTAGAGTTGAAAAACAATATTTAAAAATTAATTATCTTTTAACTTTTAGTCATTAGCTCAATGTGGAACGCACTCTCTTCAAACATTAGCACACAATTTTTCAAGAGTATTAAACATTTGAAGCAATTTTCTCCTAAATAATATCAAAGAAAAGATCGCTCACCCTCACCCTCACCCTCTCTTAAAGAAAAGAAAAGAAAAAAAAAGAAAATACGACTAAAAACAAAAAACCAAAAATGGCATTTTACTTCACACATCTCGTGTAGCAAGCAATCCTAGCCAACCAGTATTTGCACCATTTTGTTCCACTTTCTTGTTAGTCTTGTGTTTAAGCTTTTGATTGATCAGTAAAAGCTAAAGAAAAGCTATTAAGGAATTAACTCAAGTAAAAGAATGTCCTTCTCTATGCACTAAGATTAACATGGACTTTTGCTATGTCTATACATGTTTGTTTTTCCACACTTTGTTAGTTAAGGATAGAAAGGAATAGTCAACTGACCCAATAAAAATCTGTTGCCTAATTTGTCTATGATAATTTGATTCGATTAGGTCAAAATAGTGAGGCACATGCTGTTGGATAATTCACATAAAATAATGTTCAAATAGTCAAGTTTACAGCCGATAAAAGCACTAGAACAACCTGTACAACCAGAGACGA
Source organism: Nicotiana attenuata (assembly GCF_001879085.1). NCBI lineage: Eukaryota > Viridiplantae > Streptophyta > Magnoliopsida > Solanales > Solanaceae > Nicotiana > Nicotiana attenuata. The sequence continues at coordinate 247,792 of NW_017671008.1, forward strand.
ATTTATATATTTTATTATATGTATACAATTTAATTTTTTCAAATATATGTATATATTGTTCAAGCAGTAAGTAGTGTCTACAATTAAGTTGAACTCACGAACATTAACCTAGATCCATCTTTGTGTATAATCCTTTCCAATGGGAAACCTGCAGTCAATGGCAGATATATGGATCAAATGTTTCTGGCAAATAATTTAGAATCTGTATACTAGTACATTTTTAAATCGCAATAAGACATTTTATTTTGAAAAAAACTGCCGTCCACAATCTTAAATGGTTGGCACGTGTAAACGGTCATTTGAAGAATGATTGTGTTAAATTCAAATTCAGATCTTAAGTCAATAAAAAATTAATTAGTACTGTACATTTATTTTGTGCGTGATTTAAAAGTTGACAACAAATGATTTTCTGAGCAACTAAATTTAAAAGCCAACGGAATTATTAATGGTTATAAAAATTCATGAACATGTGAAATCAGTTAACTTTGCTGAATCTACAAGAGATCTAAAGTATTGATCTAATTTAATTTAATATCCCATTGCTTCTGTAGCCCACAGACTTTATGAATACTAATAAAAACTATTGCACGGGAAACCCTAGCTCTATTTTAATTACTTTAGTGATCACCCTTGTCTTGTGATTTATTTATTGCATTTAAAACCAAAAGTAACAAAAATGAACCTTTTATTTCACATAGTTCATAGGAAAATAAAAAGTTTCGATGGACAATAGTAATAATAAAATTGATAGTATTCGAAATTAAAATTATGGTTGTGATGTATTTTGGGTGTTAGAAAAGATTGACTGCAGAAAGATTCGTAAACTCGTGAAACTAAAAAGATCAAAATATGAACACATGATTTGACTGATTTGCTATTGCATGGCTACTAAAAAAGCCAAATATATTTTTAACCGAGTTTATATATATATATATATATATATATATATAGGCACGCGCTTTGCGCGTCTGTTCCGCCTCTATTAGTGTAATTTTTTTTTAAATTATAAAAAAATTATATAAAAAATTATGTTTGAGCTATAGAAAAAAAAAAGTGAAAGACAGACGTTTAAATACAAAAAAAAAAACAATTATTATTGACGTTGTTTATTAGCTAACCAGTAAAGGACGAAACTCTACCTTGGAAGTCATCAGTCATCTCAGTCAATATAGTCAATTTAAAGTTTGTTCAAGTTTTATAATTTCTTTAATTCAATTTGACAAGTTAACATGCTTCCTTTCTAGTTAGCAATAACATATAACCCTAAAAATTTTATGAATTATTTTGGAAAGCTATTTATAATTTATTCTTAAATACACAAACATCGTCAACCAACTAAGAAAAGATGTCTTATCTCTAGGCAAGCAGAAAAAATATTTTATTTATTTAATAAAAAAACTATAGGAATTGTCTCAAACATATTAAAAAATTAGAATCCATCATCTACATTTTGATTAATCTATTTTTTCTTCGTATTACAAATAATCTCTATCCAAGAACATAACAATGCATTAGATATTATCTTTGTTTAAGCAAAAGTCTATCATTATAATTGAATTACCTGGTGTTGATGGATTTTAAACATGTTACGACTATCCTAATTAGTGAAAAATAAAAATTCATATTAAAATGACAATTAGAAATTATTCTTTCAATCTATTCCAAAAGATATTTATGTTTTAGTTTCGTGTGTGTCTATAATCCGTTCTCATTTAAATAGGAGCCTTTTAAAAGTAAATCTGGTTTCATTTATCTTTTCTACACAGTCGGTTCTCATTTAAATAGAGAACTTTTTAAAAGCAAAACATGGCTTCATAAAAAGCATATATTTATTGCGTATTTTTTGTTTTCAATATTTTATGAAAATACTGGACTTGTTTATTTTTCTAAGATATTTTATGATGATTTTTTTAGTTCTATTGTATTTATATTTTTATTTCATAAAACATATTTATGAATGCTTTTCTATCAATCATAACATTAGATTTCTTTCCATTATTTTGTTTTTACGTTTTCCTTCAGGCGAACAAATGCAAGAAAAAGCAACACCGAAATCATATTCTTTTTAATCTCTAAAATAGATGAAGGAAAGAAATTAAACCAAAAACTGATTTTTATGATAGTAATATATGGATGTTTGTTGAGAAAGGGGTAACATAGTGTTAAAGTGTAAGGGCATATTAGTCTTTTCCAGTCTTCCTAATTATCGGTAATTAGATGTCCATTAGTTAGTTAAGAAGTCAATTAGTTGAGTCAAATTATTAGTTAATTACCTAACTATATATATTGTAATCACACGGTTGTTTCAACTAATATGAAAAAAATATGATTTTATTATCTTCTCCACTCATTCTCTCTCTAACTTCTCTCTAGTCTTCTTCTGAATATTCTTCATCTTCTTACTCTGAATTCTAGTGTTCATAATCTAGAAATTGCCTATTAACTTCATGGTATCAGAGCAGTAGGCTTGAAATTCTAGCTCGTGTTATCGATCTTTCTCATATACAGAAAAAACAATTCAAAATCTTGTGAATTCTTGTCAATGGAAAACGAACAAGGTTTAGATCATGGATCTGGATCCCAGCAACATGCAAGGGATCGATTGAACTCTGGAGTTGGAAATTCAACCATTGGAACTGGAAGTCAACCAGTTGGAGTCGACTATAATCATCCTCTGTTCCTGTCTCCAGCCGATGTGAGCGGTATACAAATCATCTCGTTTCAACTCACAGGTATTGAGAACTACTCAATCTGGAATCGATCTATGCGTGTTGCCTTACTAGGAAGAAATATGTTAGGACTAATTGATGGCTCATGTAAGAAAGAAGTATTTCCAGAAATTCTATGGAATCACTAGGAGAGGGTAAATGCAATTGTACTCTCGTGGATTGTGAATTCTGTGTCTAAAAATCTTCTAGGAGGGATTATGTATGCATCTTGTGCCCAAGTAGTTTGGGAAGATTTATCTGAGAGGTTTAACAAGGTGGATGATTCAAGGTCGTTTAATCTGCATAAAGAAATTGCAACATTGTCTCAAGGTACTGCATCTGTTTCAGTTTACTTCTCAAAACTTAAGGATATGTGGGAGGAGTTTGAAGCCTTGGTGCCTGCACCAGGTTGTGATTGCCCTAAGTCTAAATAATTTGTGGTATACCTTCAAAAACTCAAGTTGTATCAGTTTTTAATGGGACTTAATGACTCGTATGCCCAGGCTAGAAGTCAGATTCTAATGAGGAGTCCAGTACCTACGGTTAATCAAGCTTATGCTATGATAATTAGTGATGAAGGTCAGAAGTCAAAAACAAATGCCACAGGAATCTTAGGTGCCAATCCTGCAATGATGTCAGGAAATTTTGATGCAGTGATGTACTCAAGATCCACAGGAAATCAAAGGTTCAAGAAAAACTATAATGTTCAGTGTGACTTCTGTAAACTCAAGGGACATAGCAAAGAAAATTGCTACAAAATTGTGGGCTATCCACCTGATTATAGACCAAAAAAGAAAGAGGGAACAGGAACCAATGCTGCTTAGTGATTACAATGTTATGACTGACAATATGGTGAAACAGGCATATAGTGGTTGTACTGATGCAAGAGGTTCTTTACAAAGTGTTAATATGAATATACACCAAGGATCTGAGGACAAAGGGACTGTGAATGATCTTAATTTCAACCAGTTGAATCAGATGACATGATGCACATTCTCAAGAGAACAATATGATCAAATACTTCAACTACTTAACAAGTCTGGAACCAGTCAGTCTTCAAGCACAATCTCAACTCCTGCAACCAACACAGTAGGTATTAGTTGTGCTTTAATGGTCTCCAATAGTCTCCAAGAGTGGATAATAGATACTGTAAGCACGTGATTTTTGCCCTATACGAGATACTCCTACAAATTTCAAGAAAATAAATTTTTTCTAATTATTTACCATTTTATAGGATTTTTAGAATTTTTATCTTGTGCACGTTTAAGTCATAAAAAATACCAAAAATATCACGCATGGCATTTAGGCCTTACTTTTAATTTTTAGGATTAATCGATAGTTATTTGTTTTATAAAATTAAAAATCTACAAAAAAAAAAT